>NW_006400175.1:240481-242873 GCF_000299155.1 Elephantulus edwardii
ATATATATATATATATATATGAACAATCTAGAGCAAGGGGTGCATTGCAGGGTGAGCTGAGAGAAGGGCAGGGAAAGGGGGAGAAAATGTGTGACAAAGAATAAATAAAAGAGGGGGAAAAGAAAAGATAGGGAGGGGGCAGGCAAGGCTCTGAATAACGGTCAAGATGTTAAAAAAAAATGTGCTGAGACCTTTGAAATCAGAATCTGAAGGATGGCTTGAAATGGAGACTACAGTGTCCATAGGAAATAAGCAGTCATTTTGGATGGCACAGACATAACAACCCACAGAATGAAATTCTGGAACAAATCTCTTATTACACAGTCTTTTGGAAAGCCTGAAGTTCCTTCTGTTAGCTTAGAAATTAATGTGGACACTTATTTTCTAAGAATTAGCATAGCTTTATGAGGAAGACAAGAGAGGCACATGGGAATACGTAAGGATTTTGTCCAGTTAATAAGAATCCTTAGGATCCCAGGATTCTTACATACATGAAGTGGGAAGCCAAGAGTGTAAAATTGTTGCTACCACTGCCCTTTAGTGGACAGATCTCCTCATTCCCCAATCTTGGTCCACAGGAGGACCTTTGTAAGGAAAAGCTTTGGTCTGTGCTCTCAGTGTGAGCAGGATGAGGTAGCATTCATGTACAAAGGTGTTAGAATTCTAAATGTGGCCTTAGTTTCACCAATCAGCAGTTTCTGGTTGAGTAGAACCAAAGGGGGGAAATAAACTTAGTAGAATTAGTTTCTTCTTTCAAAGATTTTAGTATTGATTTGAAGATGTAAAACATAACTAAATGGAAAAAAAGTAAAATAAGTGATATTACACAAGGGTATAAAAGACAAAGTAGAAGCTGAGACAGAATCTGGAAATTCAGGTATTGGCGCGGGGGGACAAGTCCACATTTCCTTCCAAATAAGGATGGGTTTGGGATATTTGTAGCAAGAGAGTGGGAGAGTCTTATGATTTGGAAATTATGTAAAAAGAGGTTAGAGAAAGGGTGGAGAAATAGTCCTTAACTGATTCTGTCATTCTTTTCTTTCTTTAGCCTTGAAAAGGAAAACTATGAAGTCTGGGCTAAGGTGGTGAGGCTCAGTGACGAACTGGAAAAAGAGAAGAAAAAGTCTGCAGCCTTGGAAATCAGCTTTCACAATTTGGAGCATTCTCGGGAGGATGTTGAGAAGAGGAATAAAGTCTTGGAGGAAGAAGTCAAGGAGTTTGTCAAATTGATGAAGGAACCCAAAACTGATGCTTGAGAGTTCCAGGAGTACCCAGATGTCCTGGAAGTAACAGCATGGGACCTGCCTTGCTCAGGGCTACCTGAAAATTATTCTGTACAAGGGAAAAGACACTCTGGAAAAAAATAAAACGTAATTTCCATGAATAGATTCTTTGAGAAAATGTGTGTGATTATCATCTTTGTGGGGCATGCATGGACAGCTCTGCCCATTTTTGCTTCATTCAAGTATTTGTTATTATCTGAAGGAGTGATACGGATCCTTCTACCACTGGATGACTATGTCTAGTGGAAGTAGTTGAGGCAAGTCATGTGTTAGGACCCAAGGAGAAGCCTAGCTCCAATCAAGACTGGAATGTGGCAACCTCTTAATGATTTGGTTTTTTTTGGTGTGTGTGGAACAACTTAACTAACCAGATGACCTCAGATCACCCCTGTGACATAGGAACAGAAAATAATCTTCAGCTTTCATGTGTTCAATCATGCTATGATCTGTGCCAGAGTCTTACCTTTAGACCCCTACCATAATACACATAATCCAGGGGCTGGGAATTAAGCATTGTTCTTAGACTACAAAATATAAAGCACAATAAAATTGTATTTATGAAGGCAAAAATCAATGGGAAAATGAAATCTGAATAAAGGGGAGGGGACCCCTCAAACCATTGTCAATGAATATAAACCTTTTGTATTTTTAAAAGATATTCCCTTCTTCTTTAAACAGATGTATTCCTTGTCAAGACACAGGCTGGATTTCAGCCCCACCCTATATCAATGGCCAGCACCTGCACAAGTTTGTGTGTAGGGCCTGAGGGCAAAGACTCCTGCTATAATGTGGCCTATTTAAAGACTCACTGAGACTTACTGTTGTTGTGTTCATTCTTTTGTCAGTCCATGGTAATAACATATCAGATAAGGGACATATATCCAGAATTTATGAAATACTTGAGCACCACAACAAGATAAAGGTAAACAATCCAATTGGAAAATGGGAAGAGGATATGAACAGGCACTTCACTAAAGATGACATTCAGATAGCCAACAAACACATGAAGAAATGTTCAAAATCCCTACCTCTAAGAGAGATGCAAATCAAGACAACTGTGAGATACCATTTCACTCCAGTAAGACTAGCAAAATTTAACAGAACAGCAA
>NW_006400175.1:257888-264495 GCF_000299155.1 Elephantulus edwardii
TTGCATATGAGTAGTTGGTGGTCTGTCCCACAATCAGCACCCGGCCTGGTTTTCACTGCTGATACTGAGCTTCTCCACCGAGTCTTTCCACAAATGTAATCTTTTTGATTCCTATGCATGCCATCAGGTGAGATCCATGTGTATAGCCTGCGTTTATGTTTCTTACAGAAAGTATTTGCAATGAATAAATCATTGAATGTGCAGAACGCAATCATTCTATCTCCAGCCTCATTTCTCTCACCGAGACCGTATTTTCCAGCTACTGAACCTTCTTCCCTGTTCCCAACTTTTGCGTTCCAGTCTCCCATTGTTATCAATGCATCTTGATAGCATGTTTGATCAACTTCTGACTGCAAAAGTTGGTAGAAACATTCTATTTCCTTCTCTTTGGCTCTTGTTGTTGGTGCATATATTTGAATTATAGTGGTATACACTGGGCTTCCTTGTATGCATATGGATATTATCCTGTCGGTCACCACATTGTATTTCAGGATGGATCTAGAAATGACTTTTTTAATTATGAAACCAACTCCATTCTTCCTCACCTTTTCATCCCCGGCATAGTAAATCAAATAATCATCTGATTCAAAATGTCCCATGCCAAGCCACCTCATTTCACCAATACCTAGTATGTCAATATTTATGCGTTCCATTTCTTTCTTAACAATGTCCAATTTTCCTACATTCATGCTTCTCACCTTCCATGTTCCAATCACTAGTGTCTGCTTACAGCTGTTTCCTCTTCCCTGTATTTCCATAATCTAAGATCTCAGTCTCAATTGCCATGTCTGCTAGTCCAAGCAATAGTCTTAAGTGTGCTCTATTGTACATAGGGTTTTTGAACACCTGTGTTTTTGAAAGTGGATGGCCAATCCTTCTTCCTAGTCTGTCTCAATCTTTAAATATGTATAATAGTATCTGACAGACAAGCATTCCACAGAAAAGAGCAGATGAAAGGCAATTTCCCAGTTATAACAATGACCTATTGGTCAATGTTGCTGCCCACCCACACTTCCTTACTCCACCACTATCCCTTCCTACTTTTGCCTACAGCATTCAATACCCATCTCCCATTGACCAGGCCTTGATGTGATGGCCTAAGTTCCAAGCCATCAGGATTTCTGTGATTCTGATTCTGAACATATTGCGCTGCTGTGAGTCTCTTATGATGTAGTCAATATGACTTAAATTTAAAGTTGTTAAGTACAACTGTAATGTACAACTTCCACTCCAGGATTGCCTTCTTATGGGTTAATACCGCTTGTCTTCCATTTGAAGCCAGGTGCTGATGCAAATTTTCTTGGCCCAAGGTCCACAGACCCTCAGGACCCAAACTCTTTTTCAGGCAATGTTTTGGGGTGCGCACACTGGCCAATGTGGTCTGAGGTTACCTGGGTTAGAATTTGGAGATCTGAAAAGCTCCGCTTCTCTCTCCTCCCTGATTCCCAAAAAACTCTTTTTTCTGACAATGCTTCGGGGTGTGTGTGCTGGCCAATGTGCTTTGGAGCAATTCCAAATAGATGGTGGAGGACTACACATCAATAGTGGAGGTCTAGAGAGCTCTGGTGCCCTATCAATGAAAGGACTACTTTGCCAATCCAAAGGCATATGGTTCTAATCCACCAGTGGCTCCACAGGGGAGAGACGGGCAATCTCCTCCTGTGTGATTTACTTCCTCTGCTCAGTTAGGAGTTGGTTCTGACTGGATGATACCTAACAACATAACAGCAGTGCAAGCCTAGGAAATGAATCATTAATTGGGCTTTAGGGAGCTCTTGTGGCCTAGTGGTAAGAAGCTGCTCTGGAAACTGGAAGGCAGGCAGTTTGAGTCCACTGGCTGCTTCGCGGGAGAGAAAGATGGGCAATCTCCTCCCATGCAATTAACTGCCTCTGAAAAACTGCCGGAGGGTCAGCTATGGGTAGTTTTCAACTCTATGGTATACAACAGCAACAACAACAATTGTGCTTTCTCTAATTCAGTACCAAAATGGACACATATTGGCAGAGAGATACCATTCTTGGCCTTAAGTCATCCATGCCAGGAAGATGCCCAAGAGGTCACACACCACCTTACCTGGAGTCAATGCACACACAGACTCACGCCATCCTCTCTACACCTAATAGCTGTGGGTTTGAGGTCTCATAGGGGACCTTTAGTTCCATATGGCTACTAAGAGCAAGTACCTTAGACTTAGGTGATGACTTCTTCCCATAGTCTCAGCCTTTTTTCCTTTAAAAAAGCTTTTTCTCTTTACAAGGATTCTTGGTGGCAGCAAATAATGTACCAAATAATGTCCGAAAGGTCAGCATTTGAGTCTTCCAGCAGCTCAGTGTGAGAAAGATGAGCAGCCTCCTCTTGTGAAGGTTTACAGCTTCTGAAATGTGATAGAGGTGTTCTTAGGGTTGATGAGTCAGGACTGGGTCCATGGTACTGATTTTTTATTTTTTTTTCTCCCTCTTCCCAAGACTCTTCAGGAAAGGAGTCCTGCTGTTGAGCCCATGAAGAGAGAAATATCTCTTTGGTTCTGTTAGGACCTGCTGTGAATGGACGGTGTCAGTGCAAGGAAATAGGGTCACACAGTCATAATTCTTTCCTCCTCATTAAGATGCATCATAAGTTAAAAATAGACTTTGCCCTGTGGAAGTTCACAGCCTTAACAAATGATCTTGGCTGGATGCTTTCAGTTTGTGTGTGTAGGATTCTGGAATGTCTTCATTGTTATTCATAAAATCTGACAAAAACAAGTGAGCAGAGGATGCCTGAGTTCATGTGACTGCTTTGAAACAAAGGTTCCATGTCATGATGCATTCATATGGAGTTGCCCTCTGCATCTTGAGTTTTATAATTTCTGCATTTTTTGAAACAGATTCCAAAAGCAGTCTGTTTCTTAGAAGTTATTTATTTCCCAAGTGTGAATTTGACCAGTGGGTAGCCTTTTTGAATAGAGTTGGGTGAACATGTGACACAGATCAGCTGGCCTGAGTAAGACACTAGATATATTTTGGGAATTTGAATTTGAACAGTAGGAAGCAAGTGATCTTGATTAGGTCTTGAACCTATTTCATGGCCTGACATTACATTCAATGAAAATCTAACCCATCAGAAAATGCTAACATGATATATGTATACCCATGCAACACTATTCACCATAGCAAAGAGATGAAAGCAACCCAAGTGTCCATTCATTAATGAATGGAAAGAGAAACTATGGTACATTCACCCAATGGAATACTGTACAACAATGAAGAACTCAAGAAACACTGTGCAAAGTGGATAAATCTGAAAGACATGCTGAATGAAAGAAGTAAACAGAAAAAGTACAAATACTATATAAGACCACTGTTATAAAAACAGGGAAAAATTTACAAACAGAATCATTCTAGTATCAGGAGGGATTATTGTTTGTTGTTGTTAGGCGCCGTAGTGTTGCCTGTGATTCATAGTGACCCTATGTACAACAGCGCTAAACCCTGTTCTATCCTGTGCCAATTTTATTGTCTCTAACACATCTATCCCCATAACCCCAGTTATTGAATCACTCCACTCATTGAGGGTCTTCTTCTCTTGTGCTGTTCCTCCACTCTCCCAAGCATTACATCCCTCTCCAAGCACTGGTCCCACCTTGCAACATGTTGAACGTATGTCAGACGAAGCTTCAGAGTCCTGACCTCCAAGGAGCAGCCTCTCTAGGAAACTTTTGTTCTCCTAGCAGTCCATGGTCAATACTCTTCTCCCGCACCACAGCTCAAAGGCATCAATTTCCCTTCCATCACCATTAGTCATTGTCTAGCTTTCTGATGCATAGCAAATAATTGCAAAAACTAAGGCCTGGATCATGCAAACCTTAGTCTTCAAACTGACATCGTTGCTCTTCAGTACTTTGGAGAGGTCTCTAACAGCAGACTTTTCCAGTACAATTCGTCTTTTCATTTCGTGGCTGCTGGTGTCAGGGAGGGGTACAGAAAAGTAAAAAGTTAATTAATATTCAGTAAATCTTTACTAAGATGGATGAGGAAAAGACAACATGGAATGAATGGATGGTCAGATGTTGTGTGTACTGTCTGTCATTAATGTTATGGGAAACAAGATGAACGAATGATTGTAAAACAATGTGCTTGTAAACCTGAATCACAATTTTAAAAACAACCATAAATCCCAAACAAAACACCACAGCATTGATTCTACTCACTTGCTGAAATTCTGGGTACTACATGAAGAGGCAACAGTGGACTAAAATACAGCATCAGTTGTGGGGATAGGACAGGATTTGTTTTTTTGCACAGGACTGCTTTGAGTTTGTACCAATTTGACAGCAGTTATCAACAAGAAGCAGCAGAACTAACATCCTCAGAGTTCTGTTTCCTTCAAGTTTCTCATGTTTTATTTCAGACTATTGAGCCCCAATATGTTTATCAATAAGGCTCACCTTATTCAGGCCATGGTCTTTTCAATCACTTGTGCATCTGAGAGTTGGACAATAAATAAGGCTGAAAGAAAAAGAATCGTTGCCTTTGAGTTATGATGGAGAAGAGTGCTGAATATCCTCATTGTTCTTCAGTGTTAGTATTCTGTTATGTGAATGTAACACAATTAAAGCAATTAACTCACTTGTTGATGGCCATTTGGCCTGTTTCTATTTTCTTGTTATTGTGAATAACACTTTTATGAACATTATTGGTGGTATTGTATGCCATTGAGTCAGGAACAACCCGTAGCTAATCCTCCAGTGGATTTTCAGAGACAGTAAAACACACAGGAGCAGATTGCGTGTTCATGGCTCAATTCGGATTCCTTGTAGTACATACCAAGCAGTGGAATGACCAGGTCATATAATATTTCTATGTTCAGCATTTAGGCATTTTGAGGAAAACAAACTGCCCTCCAAAGTGGTTGTATCATTTTGCAATCCTACCAGCAGTGCGTGAGATATCTAATCTCTCTGCATCTTCTCTAGCATTTACTGCTTGATGTCCTATTAAAATTTAGTACTGCTACTAAGATGAGGTGGCATCTCACTGTTGTTTTGATTTGCATCTCTCTGAATTCCAATAATTTTGAACATTTATTCATGTGTATGCTGGCCATCTGAATGTCTTCCTTTGTGAAGAGACTTTTCACATCGTTTGCCCCTTTAATAATTTGATTACCTGTCATTTTCTTTTGGATGCCCTATAGTACTCCATAAGCTTTGGTTTTGGTATCCTTGTCTGAAATGTCATTGTTAAGTACTTTTCCCCCTAGTCTGTAGGTTTTCTTTTCATCCTTTTGGAAGAAGGTGTTTGGTGTTATGGCAGCTTTTGTGTGGTTTGTTCTTTTTCTTTTTTAAGTTTTTGATGCACATTGTTGTTATTGTTATGTGATGTCAAGTTGCCTGTGAATCATAGGGAACCTATGTACAACAGCTCTGAAGCCTGCTCTGTCCTGAGCCAGTCTCACCTACTCTGACTCATTTGCCCCCTTTACTGCATCAATCCATCTCATCAGGGGTCTTCTTCTCATGTGCTGTCCCTTGACCTTTCTGAGCATGATGTCCTTCTCCAAGGATTGGTCTTTCCTAGTCACGTTCCTGAAGTATGTGAGGGGGAGGTTCAAAATCTTAGCCGCCAAGGAGAAAATTGGTTTCACCCTCTTCAAGACAGACCTATTTGTTTTATTGGAGGCCTAGGACACGTTAAAAACTCTTCTCCAGCACCACAACTCAAAGATATCAATGATTCTTCTGTTACCCAGCTCTCTGATATGTGCAAGTAATCCATGGCCTAGATCAGGCATACTTTAGTCTCTAGACTGACATTGTTGCTTCTCAGTACTCTGGAAAAGTCCCTGACAGCAGATTTTTCTAGTGCAATTTATCTTTTGATTTCCTGGCTGCTGGTGCCAGGAGTGTTGATTGTGGAGCTGAGCAAGGTGTAATTGTCCACAACCTCAATTTCTTCTTCATCCACATGGTGCTGCCAATTGGCCCAGTGGTGAGAATCTTCTTGTCTTCTTGATGTTGAGCTTCAATCCATATTGAAGACTATAGTCTTTGACTTCTGCAGCAAGCACTTCAGATCCTCCTCAGTTTCAGTAAGTAAGGTTGTGTCATCTGCAAATGTAGGTTGTTGTTGAGTCTTCCTTCAATCTTGATGCCACTTTCCTTCTCATGAAGATATGTTTTGCATAGGGACTTAATTTATAGAAGGTCCCATTCATTGATTACTTCCTCTATTGGTTATCCATTTCTGGCTATATTTATAAACCTAATCAAGAAAGGGGTCTGTCAGGGATGTATTTTGTTTTCATACCTTTTCAATCTGTATTCAGAACAGATCATCCTTGACGCTGGGCTGTATGAGGAGAAATGTGGCATCAGGATTGGTGGAAGAATCATCAACAACCTGCTTTATGCAGATGACACAACCCTGCTCGCTGAAACTGAAGAGGACCTGAAGCGCTTGCTGCAGAGGGTCAAGGACTGCAGTCTTCAATACGGATTGAAGCTCAATATCAAGAAAACAAAGATTCTCACCACTGGGCCAGTTGGCAGCATCAGTATGGATGGTGAAGAGATTGAGATAGTTAACAGTTTTTGTTTACTTGGTTCCACAGTCAACACTCTTGGTA
>NW_006400175.1:264881-275833 GCF_000299155.1 Elephantulus edwardii
GGAGAGTGGAGTGATGGCGCAGGAGAGGAAGACCCTCGGTGAGATGGACCGATTCTGTGAGTGGAGTGGTGGGAATGAATGTGTTTGAGACAGCAAGGTTGGCACAGGGTAGAAAGGCGTTTAGGGCTCTTGTACATAGGGTCTCTATGAGTTGCAAACAACTTGATGGCACATAACAATAACAACATTTATGCTATACGCGAGGGCTTCTAAAATGATCCCATTTTTTCTTTTATAATCCTTATGGTTCTGGGGTTTACCCCTGAGTCTCTGATCCACTTTGAATTGATTTTTGAGTATAGTTTGAGATGCGGATCCTGTTTCAGTTTTCTTCAGGTGAATGTCCAGTTTTCCAGCATCATTTGTTGAAGAGCTTATCATTTCCCAATTTGATAAGTCTTGTTTCCTTGTAGAACATCAATTAACTGTAGGTAGATAGGTTGATTTCTGGGTTCTTGATTCTATTCCATTGGTCTATGTATCTGTCATTGTAACAATATCATGCTGTTACTATAGCTGTGTAGTATGTTTTGCCCTCAGGGAGGGCAATGTTTCCCACTTCTTTTACTGTTCAGAAGGGCTTTGATTATTTGGGGGTCTCTTTCCTTTCCAAATAAACTTGTCAATTGCTTTTACTATGTCTTTGAAAAATGAGTTTTATATTTGCATTGGGATTGTGTTGAACATGTAGATAGCTTTGGCAGGATTATAATTTTCACTATATTGAATCTTCCTATTCACAAACAATATTTCCCCCATTTATTTAGATCATTATTGTTTCTTCTTTGGGTTTTTGTTGTTGTTGTTGTTTAGTGAAAGTTTACAGAAAGATTGGATTTATATTCAGTCATTGTTACACATTTTCTACCCCTCCCCTCCCTCAGTTTACTTTGGCACTTCTTGTTACAGATTGTTAATTTTCATATATATATATACACACACACACATATATGTATATACACATATATATGTACACACACATATATATATATACACACACACACATATATATTACAATCCTAAACATAAATTCCTTTCAGACAGTCCTTCCCCTTATCTTTTCCAGTGCAGTGTTAATTATCTATTTACTCTTTTCTTGTTCTCCTCCAACCCTTGTGTCAGTTTGATTTTACAACAGTGTTATGCAGTATTTGTCCTTTTGTGACTGAGATATTCCACTCAACATAATGTCTTCCATGTTGTTTTACAGTTCATTGTTTTTCAGTGCTGCATACAACTCTATTGTGCAAATATACTATAGTGTTTGTATCCATTCATTGGTGGGCAATTAGGCTGCTTCTATTTCCTCATTATTAAGAATAATGCAACAATAAATGTTTTAGTTGTGACTCTGGTTTCTTTAGGGTTTATTTCCAGTAGTGTAATAGTTAGTCAAATGGTATTTTTACTTGCAACTTTTTGAGAAAGCACCATTCCACCTTACATAGTGGTTGTACCATTTTACACTCTCAGCAGAAGTAAGAGTTCTAATCTCTCCACAACCTCACCAGCATTTTTTGTTTGTCTCCCTATTGAACTTTGCTATTGTTGCTAGGTTGAGATGATATCTCATAGTTGTTTTGATTTGCATCTCTCTACTAGCTTGGGAGATTGAAACTTCCTTCATATGTTTGTGGGCCATCTGAATTTTGTCTTTGTTTAAGTGTCTATTCATATCTTGTGCCCATTCTATGTTATGAATCCCACTTAGCCATGATAAATTATTATTATTTTAATATAGTGTTTGGTTCTATTGACTGGAATTTTGTTAGGACTTTTGATATTGATCTTTAGTTTTCTATTTTGGTGATGTCTTTACCTAACTTTGCTATCAGGGATATGCTTGCTTCATTGAATGAGTCTGGGAGTATTCCATCATTTTCTATTTTCTGAAATACTTAATGTACAATTGGTGACAGCTTTTCTCTGAATGTTTGTTTGGTAATATCCACAAGTAAAACCATCTGGTCCAGGGGTTTTATTGGTGATTGTTGTTTTTGGAAGTTTTTATTATGATTTCTTCAATTTCTTCTCTTGTGATAGGTCTATTCAGATATTCTATTCAGTTTGTATCAGTTTGGGTGGGTTGTGAGTTTCCATGGGTTTGTCTATTTCCTCTAGGTTTTTGTATTTATTTGAGCATAATTTTTCACAAAATTCTATTGTTTTTGTGTTCCTGAGTACCATCAAACTGGAACTGAATTATAGCTGATCCTCCAGCTGGTTTTCAGAGGTTGTTAATTACACAGGACGGATTATCCATTCTTCTCCCATGGAGCAGGTGGTGGATTTGAACCATATACCTTTGAGATTGCAGTGCAGTTTCTTATTTCAATTGTTTCTGTTCTGATACCTCCCCTTTCTTCTCTTTTTTAGATTATTTGTGTCTTTTCTTTATTTTCTTTTGTTAGCTTGTTGGTAGTTTGTCCATTTTATTGACCTTTTCAAAGAACCAACTCCTGGTTTTGTGGATATGTTTAATTGTTTTTCTTTTCCCATTTCATTTATTTTTACCCAAATTTTTATCATTGCCTTTCTTTTAGATGTGGTCAAGTTTTCTTGCTATTCTTTTTCTAGTTAGTTGTTGGAGATGTTGACCATATTGACAGCTTCTGAAATGCTGTCCCCAATATTCTGGATTAATGTTTCTTGTCTTTCTAGGGTTTCTAATGTATCATGTATTGAGACTCAATGTCAAGAAAACAGTGCTTCTCACCACTGGGCCAATTGATAACATCTTGTTAGATAGAGAAGAGATTGAGATTGCTAATACTTTCAGCTTGTTTGGTTCCACAATCAACACTCTTGGCACCAGCAATTAGGAAATCAAATGATGAATTGCATTGTGAAAATCTGTCAGGCACCTTTCCAGAGTGCTGAAGAACAATAATGTCAGTCTAGAGACCAATGTGCTTCTGATTTAGGCTGTCATCTTCTCAAGTAGTTACTATGCATCAGAGAGCTGGGCAATGACTAAAGATGACAAAAGAAGAATTGACGTCTTTGAATTGTGGTGCTCCAAGAGAGTATTGAACATACCATGGACTGACAAGGGAACAGCAAGCTGTATCCTGGAAAAAGTGAAACTAAGTTGCTCCTTGGTGGCAAGATACTTTTTTTATGTTTAAAAATTTTTATTTTATATTGGTTTGATTTAAAATTTAATATACATTCTATTTCATATTATTTTTCATTCACATTGTGTTTTATATAATCATTCCATTCACTATGTTTTCCTCCCCCTTTTTTATTCAAGATCTGTAGCCCTCTCCTGCCCCTGAAAGAGGGACCATGATAAGGCCTCTCCAAGGTCTTTTGTCTCTCTCCCCATTATGAAAGTCACCTGTGTTAAGGCAGATGTGCATTATGTTTTATAAAATTAATTTTCATTGGCCATTGCCCTGTCTTTTCAGATCCCTGCCAGATCCATCTCACATACTTTGGGCATATTGCCAGGAAGGACCAGTCCTTGGAGAAGGACAGTATGCTTGGAAAGGTAGAGGAACAGCAAAAGAAAAGAAGAACCAGGATGAGAGGGCTTTACACAGTGATTGAGGTAATCGAGGTAAGTATGTCAGAGACAGTGAAATTGGTTTAGGATAGGGAAGTATTCTGAGCTGTTGTGCACAGGGTCACTATGAGTTGCAATCAATTTTATGGCACATAGCAACAACAATAATCTTGCTTTGGTTTTGTGTAGGGTTTGGTTTTCCACATCATTTCTGTGATAGAGTTTTTCTTGATTAGGTCTCTAGCAGATCCTGGGTCTGGCCTTGGGAACTGGGGAGCTCACTGAACCAGGGGAAGCAATCACAATTTGCAGTGTCTGAAGATCTGTCTTGTCTCTGAGCTCAAGGGAAGATTTGACTCAGCTGGGGAGCTCAACACTGCAGTAAGGGGAGAGAGGGAATCTCAATCTCCTCTTCCACTCTGCTCCTGTGGCAGAGTTCACCTGAGTCAGGGAGTCCACTGTAAAGCAAACTTGCTCTGCCTCTCATCCTGCAACTAGAATGTTCACTCAGGCTGGGGAGACCACTGGAAAGGGAAATGGTGAAGAACTCACCCTGCTTTTGTTCTTTCCTCTCTAGTCCCAAACAAAGTTCTCTGTGGCTGTGGAGCCCAACAAAAAGGGAACTCACATTGCCTTTGTCTCAGGGCTGGCTAGGAAGTATAACCCAGCTGGGAGCTCAACTGAAGGAGAGCTCACCTTGCTTCTTTTCCATCCTCTCTGGTCTTGTGGCTTCAGAGCCTCAGGGAAGGGGACTAGCTCAGCCTTAATTCTTGGGCTCTTGGAAAGATTGTCTTGGCTAGGGAGCACACTGGAAAGGGAACTGGAGAAGAGCCCACCCAGATTTTGCTCTTCTCTGGTTCTGCAGCAAAGTTCTCTATGGGTAGGGATCCCCCTGGGAAGGGAACTTGTTCTGCCTCTATCTCAGGGATGCTGGAGGGTCAGCCCTGTGGGAACTCACTTGTATGAGAGCTTGCCCTGCTTCCTTCCTCTGTGGTCCCATGACAAAGTTATCTTTTATTATTTCTAGTAGCAGTGTTTTGTAGTTTGCCTTTTGTTCTCTAGTTAGGTTTATTCCCAAGTATTTAACCTTGTGGCTGGCTATTGTAAATGATACTGTATTTTTAGTTTAATTTTCTGTGCTTTCTTAGTTGCTGTAGAGAAAACCAACTAACTTTTGTATATTGAATCTGTATCCTGCCACTCTACTAATTTGGTCTGCTAGGTCTAACAGTATTTTTGTTGTGTGCTTATGACTTTCCGTGTACTATCATATTTTACTTGGAGCAACAGTTTTACTACCTCCTTGCTGATGTGGATGTATTTTCTTCTCCTGTCTTATTGCCCTAGCAATATTGAATAGGACTGATGATAGTGGACATCCTTATCTGGTCCGTGTTCACAAGGAGAATGTCTTTAGTCTTTCTCCATTTAAATAATGTTGCCTCTTGGTCTTAAATTTATTAAGTTTAGAAGAGGTCATGGCACTAGTACCATGGTGAAACATTATCACCATTATCAGATAGATCTCAGCAGAAAGCAAAGAATACCAAAGGAATGTCTATCTGTGTTTCATTGACTATGCAAAGGCATTTGACTCTGCGGATCACAACAAACTGTGTTCATCTTAAGAAGACTGGGAATCCCAGAACACTGTTCTTGTGTGAAACCTATACATGAACCAGGAGGCAGTCATCAGAACAGAGTAAGGAAACAAAATGGTTCAAAACAGGAAAAGAGTGTGAGGAAGAATGTGGCATCAGGATTTGAGGAAGATTCCTCAACAGTCTATGTTATGTAGATGACACAACCTTGATTTCTGAAACTGAGAAGAACCTGGAGTGCTTACTTCAGAAGGTCAAGGACTGTAGTCTTCAATATGGATTTAAGCTCAACATCAAGAAAACAAAGACTCTCACCACTGGGCCAATTGGCAGCACTGTAATAGTGCCGAGAAGAGAAAGGATTGAGGTTGTTGACAATTACAGCTTGCTTGGCCCCGCAATCAACAATCTTAGCACCAGAAGTCAGGAAATCAAAAGATGAATTGCATTGGGAAAATCTGCTGTCAGGAACCTTTCCAGAGTACTGAGAATCAATGATATTAGTCTAGAGATTAAGGTGTGCCTAATCGAGACCACAGTTTTAGCAATTACTTGCTACGCATTAGAGAGCAGCAGGACAATGACTAAAGATAATAGAAGAAGAATCGACGCCATTGAGTTGTGGTGTTGAAGAAGAGTCTTGAACATACATGGACTGCTAAGAAAAGAAGTAGGTCTATCTTGGAAAGGGTGAAACCAACTTTCTCCTTAGAGGCTAGGATTTTGAAGTTCCATCCTACATACTTTGGGTACGTGACCAGGAGGTACCAGTCCTTAGAGAAGGACATCATGGTTGGAAGGATGGAGGGACAGTGCAGCAGAGGAAGACCCCGGATGAGATGGAATGATTCAGTAACTGGGGAAATAGGGGCAAGTGTGTTGGAGTGTGTCCCCTGCTTGGGACAGGGCAGGCCTCAGCGTTGTTGTACATAGGATTTCTACGAGACTCAGGTGACTCGATGGCACACTACACCACCACCACCACAACAACTTGGTTTTACATATATACTTTTAACTATGTTGAGGAAATTCATTTCTATTCCTATTTTGTTGAGTTTTTTGATAAGCATGGATTACATGGTTTTATCAAAAGTATTTTCTGCATTAATTTATAGAATCATGAGGTTCTTGTTCTTTGTTCGTTAATATGATAAATGATGTTATTTATTTTTCTGATGTTGAGTTATATGTGCATAGGTTTTAGGAATCCCACTTGGTCATGATGAGTTACTTTTTATACATACTGTTGGATTCTATTGGGCAGGATTTTGTTCATTTTTTCATCTGTGTTCATGAGAGGTATTGGTCTATAGTTTTCTTTTTTGGTCATGTCTTTGCCTGGCTTTGGTGTTAGGGTTTTGCTTGCTTCATAGAATGACAATTTTATTAGAATTGGTGACAGTTTATCTCTGAATGTTTGGTAGGATTCACTCAGGAAGCCATCACCAGAATGTTTTAAGGGGAAGAATTTTTTTTATGACCTACCCTGTTACTTCTTTTGGCAAAAAAGCTCTGTTACAATCTTGAAGGCAGTTGGTGCCCTCTCTGTGGGAGAAGAAAGGGCCTTTCCCCCCGTGTGATTAACTGCCTCTGAAAACCCGCCAGATGGTCAGCTATGGGTTGGTTCTGACTATGGTACACAACAAAACACCCTGTAACTTTTTTCCCCCTCCTAGTCACCCTATGAACAATGTTCTGAGTCCTGTCCTATCCTGTGCCATCCTCATC
Organism: Elephantulus edwardii; assembly: GCF_000299155.1. Classification (NCBI taxonomy): domain Eukaryota; kingdom Metazoa; phylum Chordata; class Mammalia; order Macroscelidea; family Macroscelididae; genus Elephantulus; species Elephantulus edwardii. The sequence continues at coordinate 271,722 of NW_006400175.1, forward strand.
ATCTCTGACACAATGGGGCCCATTGCTGTAGTTACTGTATCAGTTCACCTCATTAAGAGTCTTCCCCTAAGCCACTGGAACTCTCTGTAACTTGGCTTAGAGAAACTCTATTAGGCAACTTTTGTTTCTTTTTAGAAGGTAATTTTCCCCTCTAGCAACTTTCTTGGGTAACTGAAAATGCAATTATAGTCACACATACTAATACTCTTCCCATGACAATGTTGTTGTTGTTATGTGCCGTCAAGTCGCTTGCGACTCATAGCGACCCTATGTACAACAGCCCTAAACCCTGCTCTGTCTTGTGCCAATCTCATTGCCTCTGACACATCCATCCCGATTACCCCAGCCACTGAATCAATCCACCTCATAGAGGGTCTTCCCCTCCTGCGCTGTCCCTCCACTCTGCCCAGCATGACGTCCCTCTCCAAAGACCTGTCTCTCCTTACAACATGTCCAAAGTATGTCAGGCGAAGCCCCAGAATCCTTGCCTACAAGGAGCAGCCTGGTTTAACCCCTTCTAGGATGAATCTATTTGTTTTATTGGCAGTCCATGGTACATTCAGTACTCTTCTCCAGCACCATAGCTCAAAGACGTCAATTCTCCTTCTATCCTCCCTAGTCATTGTCCAACTCTCTGATGCATAACAAGTGATTGCAAAAACCATGGCCTGTATCAGGCACACCTTAGTCTCCAGAGAGACACCGTTGCTCTTGAGTACTTTAGAGAGGTCCCTAACCGCAGACTTTCCCATCGCAATACATTTTTTGATTTCCTGGCTACTGGTGCCAAGAGTGTTGACCATGGAGCCGAGCAAACTGAAGCTGTGAACAATCTCAATCTTTTCACCATCCATCCTGATGCTACCGATTGGTCCAGTATAGGTGGGAAAAAATTTACTAAAAACTATTCTATTCTAGTGTGAGGTCAAAGGAGAAGTCTTTGGTAATTTTGACAGGACAGTTTGCAGGAAATGGCCCACACAAGACCTTGAGCTGACTTTGTTTTTTTTTTAAATTTTATTTTATTAATTTTAATGAACATTTACAGAGATTATAACTTCTTTTTTTAATTAATAGTTGGAGACTTTATTTTCCCCCCTTTAAAAAATATTGTTATTTTCATGAAAGTTTACAGAAAAGATGGATTTTCATTTACTCACTCATTCATAAACTTTCTCTCTTCTAATTTGCTTTGTAAGGAATATCTTGTTTCAGATTGATCACTGCTTTGTTGAAATGTGCAGTCAAGTATGACTCAAAGACACTATAAGCAAAAGATCTTAACCTTGCCCTATACTGTGTCATCCTCATAGTCTTTAACACGCTCAGTCAGGCCTATTGCTGCAGACACTGTGGAAATCCACCTGGTCGAGAATCTTCCTCTCCTTTACCATCCGGAGACAAAGCGTGATGTCTCTTTACAAGGAATACCATTTCCTAGCAACACGCCCAAATTATGTCAGATGAAGTTTTAACTTCTTTGTCTCAAAGGAACACTCTAGCCACACCTGCTACAAGACATTGGAATGCAAAATAGTACAACACTCTGGAAACCAGTGTGGTACTTTTTTAAAAAGTTGGAAATTGAAATACCATTTGACCCAGCTATCCCACTACTGAAAATATAAGGAAATCAGAGTCATAATGCAAACAGATGTGTGCACACCAATGTTCGTCGCAGCAATATTCACAATAGTGAAGAGATGGAAGCAGTCCAAGTTCCCATCAACACATGAATGGATAGAAAAGGTGTGGTACAACTGTACAGTGGAATATTATGCAGCATTGATAAAAAACAATGAACTTCAAAAAAATACCATGGATGAATCTGGAGGACATTATGCTGAGTGAAATGTCTTAGTCACAAAAGGACAAATACTGCACAGGACCATTGTTACACAATTAAAATAGAAACAGGAGAAAGGAGAGCAGAGAAAGAATGGAGAGATAACGAACACTACCCTGAAATGGGAGAAGTGAGGGCCTACCTGAAGGAAATGGATGATTTTACCTTGTGTCCAGGGCATTTGAAAATCTCTTTCACTTCTTTTGTGATGGGTCTGTTCAAATCTTCTGTCTTTGTCAATCTGAGTAGGGTGTGGGTTTCTAGAAATTTGCACATTTTATCTAGGTTTTCAAATTATTGGAGTATAACTTTTCATAATATTCCTTTCCTATCAATCTAATTTCAACTGGTTCTGTTGTAATGCCACTTCTTTCATTATTTTACTGAAGTTATTTTGTCTTCTCTTTCTTTTCTTGTGTTAAGTTTGCCAGTGATTTCTCTCTTATATAGACTCTTGAGGAACCAGCTCCTGATCTTGTTGACAGTTTAATTTACTTTTCTGTTTGATATTCCACTGATTCCAGCCCTTGTCCTTATATTTTCCTTTCTTCTAGAGGCTGTAAGAATAGCTTGTTATTTTTCTTTTTGATGGTGGTGCTGGCTTAGTATATTTTGCATCTTCTTTTTTGTATACTTGCCTATTGCTATGAACTGCTCCCAGAAGATTGCCTTAGTTTCAGCCCTGAGGTTTTGAAAGGTTGTATTTTTATTTTCCTTTATGCAGAGGAACTTTTTAAAATTTCTTTTTTTTTAATTTTTATAAATTTTAATGAAAGTTTACAGAGACTTAGGGTTTCCAGTCATTCATTGTTGTACTTTTCTCCCTGCCCACTCCCTCCCCCCAATTCACTTTTCTCCTTGGTGAGTAAAAGAAAAACTCTTTCATTGCTATGCAATCCCTCTACCAAGTCCACTGCACTGTGTAGCCTTCATTCTGGACTCCTGTTATGACAGTAATACCTAATCATATATCCCTTTTAAACAGTCCTCTCCATCATCTGTTGCATTGCAGTATACTTCATTGCTGAAGAACATTTTAAATTTTAATTTTTCTATAACCCAATAGTGCTCAATTAGTGTGTTATTTAGCTTCCACATGGGTAAGGTTTGTTTTCATTGTTTTTTTTCTTTTTATCCTTTATCCCCTTGTTGTTAATTACTAGTTTTAGAGTGCTGGGGTCTGAGAAGATACTTTGTATTATTCCAATGTTTTTGAATTTGTGTCCCAACATTTGATCAATTCTAGAGAATGCACCAGGTACACTTGAGAAAAAAAGTAAATAGAATTTTTACTGGGTGAAATACCCTGAACACATCTATGAGTCTGCGCTGGCTAATCACATAATTAAAGTTTTCTGCATCTTTGTTGAATTTCTCTCTAGTTGACCTGTACTTTGGTGAGAGTGTTGTGTTAAATTTTACTCCTTCTATTGTGGTGCTATCTATTTTTTTTCAATTCTGTTGACTATTGTTTTATGTATTTTGCAGTTCTATCAGTTGGTGGGTGGATGCTAAACAAAGTTATATCTTCTTGACATATATTGTCTTTAATCATTATATATTGCCCTTGGTTATCTTTTATGGTGGTTTTCATCCTGAAATCTATTTTATCACAGATTAGTGTTGCTACTCCTACTTTCCTATAGATGCCATTCGTTGGTATGTTTTTTTCCACTTTTTTATTTTTACTCTATTTTCCTCCTTGTTTCTTAGTTGTGTCTTTTGTAGGTGACATATTGATGGGCTTTGTGGGGTTGTTTTATTTTTATCCATTCTGTTACTCTTTCCTCCCTTAATTGATGGTTTTAAGACTTTTACACTATGTTGGCTAGTTTTTTTCATTACCATTTGCTGCATTCCATTTTCTGTTTTTGTAGTTACTTTGGTCGGTCTACTTTCCTTTGCTGTCTGTGTACTCAGCTGCCTATTGTTTTCTTTCAGCCTTCTGCTCTACATGCTATCTATACCTTGTTTTCTGGCTCCCAAGGTTTCTGCTGAAAAAACAGAACTTACTTTGTTCTACTTTTAAGGTGACCATTTTTTTTTCATGCTGATTTTAGAGAATTTGCCTACATTGTGTCTTGAAGTTTTTCTTTTGAGGTCTAGTCTATTTGGGTTTGGCTGTACTTCTTTTTTTTTTTTCATTTTCTTTTTTTTTCCCCTCTTTTTTATTTTTATTAAATGTTATTAGTTTTAATGAACATTTACAGAGATTTTGGGTTTTCATTCATTCATTGTTGCACTGTTTTCTCCACCCTCATCCCCA
>NW_006400175.1:276743-279336 GCF_000299155.1 Elephantulus edwardii
AACCATTTTGAGTAATATTGCATGAGTTCCTTGAATGTGAATTTCCTCCTTTTTCATGATAGCTGAGGAGTTTTCCTCTACTACCTCCTCCACAACTTTTCATTACATCGCCCTTCACCCTCAACTTCTGGAATTCTGATCACATATATGCTATTCTGTTTGATAATATCTCACATGATTCTAATATTTTCTTCGTTGTCCTTTTGCCTTTTCTCTGTTTTTACTTCTAGTAAGTTCCCATTGAGTTTCTTTTCTTCTAGTGTGCTAATTCTCTGTTCCGTCTTTTCTATTCTGCTTTTTTGTACCCTCTAATATGTTTAAAAGTTCTGCCATTTTAGTTTTGATATTTTGGGTTACATTTTTCATGCATTTATGTTGTTTCTAGTACTGTGTTGGTTGTACTCTTTCTCCCTTGTGATGATTTTTCCAATTCCTGTAACTTTTTCTTTTCAACTCTTTCTTTCATCAATTGTAACTTACTCAGTGTTAGCTCATATAACTTCACCATTGATGGATTTCTTCTGCGTCCCTGTTTCTGAGGTATTCATTGGGCCTGTAAACTGGTCTGCTTTTTTAGAAGATGGCTTGGGTTTCCAAACTACAATAATATTTGAACTAACCTGCTGCTTCCTTGACATTTTGTGAAGCTGTTCTTGGTATGTGTGAGGCAGTTTCTATTGTGTCTGCATAGGTTTCAGTCCTTTATCTTTATGATGCTATTGAAAAGCTGCAGACCTTAAGAACTGGTTTGATTCCATTTACCAGAGGCAATCTTCCCCGCTATGTGTGGCTCTGTTGCACATTTCCTTTAGCAGCCTTATCCTCTTTCGAGGGGCTGGACTCTCTCCCTTTGTCCAAATGGCTGGGCCCATTTCTCTATCCTGTTCTGTAGTTTTATGTGAGGGGACAGTTTCCCCCAGGGGTACACAAAGTCTGGGAGTGCTTTTTGGAATATTTTGCTCAGAGAAGATATCCAGGGAACTGACAAGATTCCAGGAGTGCACCCTGTAAGTCTCAATCAGTGCTAGGGGCCCACCCAAGTATCCATATTCTTCCCTGAGGCTGGTTCCTGCCTAAGCAGACAAGCGCCAATGGAACTGGCAATGTTCCAACAGTGCAGTCCCCAAGTCTCAGTTGCTGCTAATGCACTTAATTGTCTCCCCTTTCAGAGGTGATTAGAAATGATCTTGCCCTCATTTGTGGTTTCTTGAGTATCACTTCTTGAATTTTCACATCTGTGTGTTTTGTCTGCTTTCTAATCTCTGGACTATTCATTGGATCTATGATCTATTCTGCTTTTTTTTTTTTTTTAGGAGAAGGCATGGTTTAATTTTTGTTTTTGTTTCTTTCTCATTATATGTAAATTTGACTGCTGTTTTGTTGACATTATGTGGGTTTCCCCCTTGGTATATGTGAGATAGCTTCTGTTGGATCCAAGTGACTAGTTCCTGTTGCTTATATTTATGATACCTTCAAAAGAGTTGTAAATTTTAAGTGTCTCACCATCACTAGTAATGACTTTTTAAAACTGTGATATTTTGCCAACCCTTAGAACTCTTAGGCCTTGGAGAAAGTTACTACACTTATACAGGGACAAAAGATAATATACTATACTTTCTACTCATTCAGTTTACTGGCTGCTGTTTCTTAGCTGGTCTCTCTGGGCCTGCATGGCTGTTTGCTAGCAGTGTCAGGCCTGCTGTCCTATAAGTCTGTTAAGGCAGAAGTCCAAGGTCTCAGCAGAGGCAATTCAGTTTCCAGCTCCATCTTCTGGAAAGATGGGATGTTTCCCTCTGCCCAAGATGGCTGGTTTCCTCCTGTTTGGTACAGATGAGCAGCAGTTCAATGTCTCCAAAGCAGTTTGTGTGTGTGTGTGTGTGTGTGTGTGTGTGTGTGTGTGTGTGGTGTTTCTGCAGAGGAGGGGATGTTTCCTGTGGAGGGTGGGGAAGCTGGCTCAGGAGTGGTTCTGGTTGTCGGCAAAAGAAAAAGAGGTTGATCTTGGTTGGGAGGGTAATAAGTGGACACAAGAGCAATTCTCACAATCTTGAATGGGGGCTAGAGTCTGATGTCGACTGCCCAGGGGCAGAGTGAGTTCAAAAGTGGCCTGTAGGGTTGTTGATGGGAGGCTATTTCCATCTTTGTTCATTTCCTGCATTTGCAATATTTTGCCTATAAAAATCCTTCAGTATTGCAATTTGAGGTTTGAATTTGTTCTTCATTCATTTTTCCTTCTTGAGAAATACTGTGTTTTTTGCTTTTTTAACTTGCTATCCAGGACCACTCCAGAGTGTTAATGAGCAACAGTATCAGTCTGAAGACTAAGTTATACCTGGTCCAAGGCATGACCTTCCCAGTTGCTTGCTATAAATCTGAAAGCTGAAAAATGACAAAAGGTGATAATCAATGCCTTTCAGTTGTGTACTGGAGAAGGCCAAATGCTTGGGAGGGTGGAGGGCAGACGCAGGAGGGGAAGGCCCTCTAGGAGGTGGATTGATTCCAGTGACTGGGGTAATCGAGGTGGGTGTGTCGGAGACAGCAAAATTGGCACAGGACAGAGCAGAGTTTAGGGCTGTTGTACATAGGGTCGCTATGA
>NW_006400175.1:279656-285623 GCF_000299155.1 Elephantulus edwardii
CAAACCCCACCCCCTAGCCCCAAATATAATCCACTCTACAACCCTCATTGCATACGGAAGCAGGGATTTTTAAGCTCTGTCTCATATACTTTGGGCATGTTGTCAGGAGGGACCAGTCCTTGGAGAAGGACAGCAAGCTTGGAAAGGTAGAAGGCTAATGCAAGAGAGGAAAACCCTATATGAGGTAGATTGACACGGCGTCTGTGGCAATGAGTTCAGGTGTTGCAGAGATGGTGAATTTGGTTCAAATAAGGCAACATTCAAAGTCATTGTTCACAGGGTTGATATAAGTCATAGTTGACTTAATGGCACATAGCAACAAAAGCAACAACTGAAATTTCTTTTTAGATTTCATTATAATACTTTGCTTTGTCTTCTTAAGCTGCTTATCCCCCCCCCTTTCTTGTTAAAATCAGATCTGACTGGCACAGGAGGAGACTGCCCCTTCTTCTCCAGCAGAGAATTGCACACCTTCAGGATTACAGTGCAGCTTTTTGCAAGTAGGTCCCCAGAGCTCCCTCTCAAAATGCCTTTTGACATCTTCTGCTCAGTTCTTTTACTTAAGAATTTATTCCTTTTGTTTGAGTCTCTCTCCATTCTAGTGCAATTTCCAAAGCCTCTTCTGACATCCATTTTTGACATTTCTTTCTCCTTTGTCACTGTAATAACCTTTTACTGTCTTCATGGATGACATCATCCCAAAACTCATCTGGTCTTTGATTATTAGTGTTCAATGCATCATGTCTGTTCTTGAGATAATTTTAAATTCTGGGGGGACAAACTTCAGGTTGTATATTGGTTCTTGGAAACTTGTTTTCATTTTCATCAGCTTCAATTTTAACGTGCACATGAGTACTTGATGGTCTGTTCCACAATCACCTCTTGGCCTTGTCTTGACTGCTGATATAGAGCTTCTCCATTGACTCTTTTTACAGATGTAGTCAATCTAATCCCTGTACAGTCAATTAGGTGAGGTCCACGTATATAGACACTGTTCATGTTTTTTAAAAAGGTATGTGCACAGAATAAATCACTGACTGTATAAAATGATATCATTCAATCTCTACCTTCATTTTTGTCACCAAGTCTATGTTTTTCCACTACTAGGCCTTCTTTGTTTTTAACTTTTACATTACTGTCATTAGTTATTATTAACACAATTTGGTTGCATTTTAATTCCATTTCAGACATTCCATTTGAGCAATTGAAGCGATCAATTTCATCATTTTTGGCTTTAGTTGTTGGTATATATCTTTGAATAATAGTAGTATTAACAGGTCTACACAGAGTATTATACTTCAGGATAGATTTTTGTGTGACAGTCTGGTCCAGAGTGGCTGATATCTGTCCATCTCAGTTCACAAATGCCTAGAATATCTATCTTTATGCATTCTATCTCACTTTGTACAACTTTCAATTTGCCTAGATTCCTCCTTAATGCCTTATATGTTACAATTATTAATGAATATTTGCAACTGTTTCTTCTCATTTGTTTTGTCTTTCAATCTGATTGATTCTGTACTACCTTGCTACATATGAAAAAGTTCCTCACTTTCCTCATAAGGTTTATTAAGGCCTGTTATTTCAGAAGCAGATGGTTAATCCTGCTTTTTAGTCTTTGTATCTTTAGTCTGTTTTAGTCTGGCTATTCCACTGAACCTTACCATGTCATACCATGGATGACACTGCTGGTGTGGAAAATATCAGTGACATAGCTCCCAGGAACTCAAGCAGAATGCAAATCACTCCAATCCATCAAACAGACATTTAAGTGTTGTACTCTCAAGAGCAAGAACACACTATATATATGTGTGTGTGTATGTGTATATTGTTGTTGTAATGTGTCATTGAGAGTCTCTTATGACTCATAGAGACCCTATGTACCTGAAAACTTGAAACCTGCTCTATCCTGTGCCAACTTTGCTGTTTCTGATACATATATCTCATTACCCCAGTCACTGAATCAGTCTATCTCATCGTTACAGCAGCAACACACAGCCATCCCTCAAATACAGCAAACTGAAAGATAAATGTTGTACTCATAAATTGTTGATGTATACCGTTGAGTTGGAACTGACCCATAGCTGAACCTCCAGAGGGTTTTCAGAGGAAGTTAATTGCACAGGAGGAGATTGCCCATCCCCCTCCCTTGAAGCAGCTGGTGGATTCACACTGTGTGTCTTTGGGATTACAGCACATCTTCTTGCCACAAGGCCACCATAAAATAAACAAACATAAAATATCATAAAACAAGCAATCCATAAATAGAAAACAAACTGTCTGGCCTGAGGCTGTATATCTGCCAGCCCAGAGGACCAGAGTTGGGTAACCAATCAGGTCAGAGAAGTATATGCCAAGAAGTTTGGGTATTTGAAATACAGCTACTTGGCCAACTGACTGCAAAAATATTTCTTCCAATTCTAAAAACAAGTGATCCAACAGAGTGTGGAAATTATCAAACAATATTGTTAATATTATATGCAAGTAAAATCTTGCAGAAGATTATTTGAAAACAGCCAGAACAGTATATCAACAGGGAACTGACATAAATTCAAGAAATTCTAGACTTAGAAGAGGCTGTGGAATGAAGTATATCAATACTGATGTCAGATGGATCTTGGTTGAAAGCAGGTAAGTCAAGAGAGTGGAATATATGAACAATGTGGCATCAGTTTCTTGGAGGAATTTGGAAGAATGTTGCAGATTTGGAGGAAGACCCAACATGCTGTGTTATGCAGATGAAACAGTCTTGCTTGCATAAAGTGAAGAGGACTTGAAAAATATGGTGCAGAAAATCAGATAATATAGTCTTAAATATGGGTTATATTTCAACAGAAAAATACTGATAAAGCAATTACAAAAGGGGCAAAAGACATGAAAAAAATTTTCAGAGAGGAAGACATTCAAATGGCCAAACAGACACATGAAGAAATGCTCAAAAAACGCTCACAATAATAGAGATGAAAATCAAAACCACAATGAAATACCATCTCACCCCAGTAGCAGTGACAAAGTTTAACAGGGCAGCAAGCAATGAATATTGGAGAGGATTTGGAGTGATTTGAACTCTCATGCACACTTGTGGGATTGTAAAATTGTACAACTTCACTGGAAAGCAGTTTGACATTTCTTAAAAAAACCGAACATAGACCTTCCATACAACTCAGCTCTTGTACTGCTAGGAATATACCCCAAAGAAATTAGAACTGACACACAAATGGAGATTTATACACCAATGTTCACAGCAATGTTATTCACCATCACAAGAACATGGAAAGAGCCCAAATGTCCAACTACAATTGAATGAAACTGAGAAATTGTGCATTCATACAACGGAATACTACATAGCACTCAGGAACAATGATTTTGAAAATTACTACATAATTTGGGAGACACTAGTAACAAATACTGCATTGTTGTAAAAATAGAAGAATAACTCATAAAACATGTATAAGAATCCAAGAGGGGAACAAATGGGAGCAGGGGAGTGAAGATGGTCAGGGAGGAAATCATAGAGTTGCACAATTTGGTGGATGGAGGTAGAGAGAGTAAAGAAAATGGATGAGATCCAGCTGGGATATAGTAAGACAGGGTAATTTTGGGCATAGTTTTTTATTTATTTATTTTTTAATAATTTTAATGAGCATTTACAGAGATTTTGGATTTCCACTCATTCATTGCTGCCCATCCCCTCCCCCCACCCCAGTTCTCTCCTCTCTTTCAAAAGTAAAAGAAACACTCCTTCCCTGGTACACAATCCCCCCGCACGCCTCCCACCACCCCAAGTACATTCCACTATGCAACCTTAATTGTGGACTCCTGTGATAACCATAAGACCCGATCATACATCACTTTTAAATTATTCACTCCCTCATCTGTTTCAGTGCAGTATACACAATTTATCCAGTTTTTCTCAGTCTTACAATTGTGGGCATAGTTTAATGGTTCAAATCACAAATCTTCACCTCTAGTAGGCAACATCATGATAAATGGAGAAAAAATTTGAAGTTGTCAGTCATGTCATTGTATTTGACTCCATAATCGATATCCATGGTAACAACAGTTAAGAAATCAAAAGACATGTTGAACTGGAGAAATCTACAGCTAAGGACTTCTACAAAGAGTAATGATACCAGTTTAGAAACTAAGCTGGATCCAAGCCAAAGTATTTGCAATTGCTTTTTATGCAACTGAAATTCTGACAATGAATAAGGATGACAGAAGAAGAATCTGTGTCTTTGATTTGTGATTTTGGATGAAAGTACCAAATATCCCATTGTTGTTGTTGTTATGTGCTGTCGAGTCACCTGTGACTCATAGCGACCCTATATACAACAGCCCTAAACCCTGCTCTGTCCTGTGCCAAACCCACTGTCTCTGACACACCCACCCCGGTTACCTCAGTCACTGAATAAATCCATTTCATAGAGGGTCTTCCTCTCCTGCGCTGTCCCTCTACCCTCCCAAGCATGATGTCCTTCTCCAAGGACTTGTCACTCCTTGCAACATGTCCAAAGTATGTCAGACGAAGCTTCAGAATCCTTGCCTCCAAGAAGCAGTCTGGTTTAACATTCTCTAGGACGAACCTGTTAATTTTCTTAGCAATACTCGTTTCCAACACCACAGCTCAATTCTCCTTCTATCATCCCTAGTTATTGTCCAGCTCTCTGATGCATAGCAAGTAATTGCAAAGACCATGGCCTGTATCAGGCACACCTTAATCTCCAGAGTGACACCATTGCTCTTTAGTACTTTGGAGAGGCCTCTAACAACAGACTTTCCCATCGCAATGCATCTTTTAAATTCCTGGCTGCTGGTGCCACAAGGGTTGACTGTGGAGCCAAGCAAACTAAAGCTGTTAAGAATCACAATCTCTTTATCATCTATCCTGATGTTGTCAATTGGCCCAGTGGTCAGAATTTTTGTTTTCTTGATGTTGAGCCTCAATCCATCTTGAAGGCTGCAGTCCTTGACCTTCTGCAGCAAGCACTTCAGGTCCTCCTCAGTTTCAGCGAGCAGGGGTGTGTCATCTGCATAACATAGATTATTGATGAATCTTCCTCCAATCCTGATGCCACACTTCTCACACAGCCCAGCCTACTGGATAATCTGTTCTGCATATAGGTTGGAAAAGTATGGAGACAGGACACATCTCTGGCATACACCTTTCCCAATTTTGAACCATGCAGTCTGCTTTTAAAAGAACAAGTCTGTTTTAAAGGAAGTGCTCCTTAGAGGCAAAGATATTACAACTTCATCTCATATATTTTGGGTGTTTGAGAAAAAAATATGCTGGAGAAGGTGGAGAGTCATAGGAATAAAGGAAGACCCTCAACAAGGTGCATTGAACAATGACTGTAACATATCAGAGTATATCAGAGATTTTGTGGATGAAGCACCCTTCAGATTTATTGTTTGTAAGATTACTATAACTTGTAATCAACTCAATGCTACCTAGCAACAACAATTCTAAGGAATGTTGCTTCACTGCTCTTTTTAGTCACTTTATAGGCTTGTTTATAGTTTGTCAGAAAGTTTAGCCATAGAATTTCCCCTCAGGGTTCTGAAGGTAACTAAGGATCATAGTCATGATGATTCTGGCAGTCTCTAGCATAGTATTCTATTCCTAAGGGATGCTTTTTTTGTTTGCTTGTTTGTTTCAACATTTGGTACATCTAAGGAGGACCGTTTCTAATTATTCTGGAGAAGGTATTTATAAATTCTTACCATCTTAAAATGTAAACATATAATAAATGTCTTAGATGTAGTGCTCCAGTGATAAGAAACTGTGCTGCAATCTCAAAGGTACATGGTTTGAAGCTATCAACTGCTCCATGTGAGAAGGATGAGAAATTTCCTCTTGTGCAATTTACTTCCTCTGAAAACCCACTGGGGGGTCAGTATGGGTTGGTTCTGATTTGATGACACACAACAACAGCAACAACAACAATTATGTAATATAATGAA
>NW_006400175.1:286793-287409 GCF_000299155.1 Elephantulus edwardii
TTTTTTTTTGAATGGGAATAAATATGTCTCTCTTCCAGTCAGTTGATCAAATAGCAGTCCTCCAGATTTCTTGGCATAACCTGATGAGCATATCTAGAGTTGCATATGTTTGCTGAAAGATTTAAATTTATATGCCATCAATTCCGGGGCCCTTGTTTTATGCAAATTCTTTTAGAGCAGGTTGAACCTCCTCCTTTATTACTATTGGTTCTTGACCATATGAAATTTCATGAAATTATTTTGACTCACCTTGACCTCATAAGACAGAGTAAAACGGCATGTAGAGTTTTCAAGACTGTAGATCTTTATGGAAGCAGGTTGTTCCATCTTTCTCCAGTGGAGGCAGTGGTCGTTTTGGAGCATTGGCTTTTGTTAGCAGCTGAATTATTTGACAAGTGAACTATAGAACTCCTTGTTGTTGTTGTTGTTGTTCAGTGTCATCCAGTCGTAGATGATTCATAGTGACCCTATGAATGAAAGACCCAAACACTTGTATAATTTTAATCTTTCTCCACTTTCATAGAGTTTATGAAGGCAAGTTATTTCAAAAGTGCCTCCAAGCTTGTTTTAAGAGGGAAACTCCACCAAACACTGTCCACCACGGATAACCGTTATC
>NW_006400175.1:289271-293058 GCF_000299155.1 Elephantulus edwardii
GCTGTCTTAACCACCACGGCAGTGTAGTAGCATTTGAAATCAGGGCGTGAGATGCCTCCTACCTTTTTTCTATTTTAAGGAGTGCTTTGCTTATTCGGGACTTCTTTTCATTCCAAATGAAACTGTAGATTACCTTTTCCATCTCCTTGAAGAATGGGATTGGTATTTTTATTGGGATTGCATTGAACGTGTAAATTGCCTTTGGTAGTATTGCCATTTTCACAATATTGAGTCTTCCTATGGGGCTTTGCTTTTTTGTCACTTCAGAGCACCTTGAACTTCCTCCTTCATCACAGTTGTATCTTGATCATATGTTGTTTCTTGAAATTATTTTGTGTTTATCAATCTTTTCTGGTCCATTGACTCTGTATACTACTTCCATCTTCTTTTGATACTTCCTGGGACATTCAATATTCTGCTCATAGTATTTTTAAGTACTGTACCTCGAAACTTTAATTTGTTCTTCAGTTTCTTCAGCTTGAGAAATGCCAACCAAGCTCATCCCTTTTGACTTTTTTACTCCAGCTCTTTGCACATTTCATTCTATTCAGCTCCTTAATATCCTGATTTCTTCCCTTTCTAGTGTTCTTGTACAATATTCTGAGCCTCTTCTTATCAAATGGCTCCTGGATGAAAGCAAAGTGTACCAGAAGAATGTCTATTTGTGTTTTATTTGCTATGCAAAGACATTTGACTGTGTGGATTACAACATATTGTGGCTAACATAGAGAAGAGTGGGAATTCCAGAATGTTTGATTGTGCTCACATGAAACCTATATTTAGACAAGGAAAAAGTCCTAAGAACAGAGTAAGAAAACACTGAATGGTTCAAAATCAGGAAAAAAGCATATCAGGGATGTGTCCTGTCTCCATAGATTTTTAATCTATATCTAGAACAGATCATTTGGGAAGGTGGACTTTATGAGGAGACATCAGGATTGGAGGAAGACTCATCAACAGCCTGAGTCATGCATATGGCCCAACTTTGCTTGCCGAAATTGAGGAGGCTAAATTGTGTTTGCTACAGAAGGTCAAGGACTGTAATCTTCAATATTAATTGCAGCTCAACATCTAAAAAAAAAATTCTCAATACTAGGCTAATTGACAGCACCTTGATAGATGAAGAAGAGATTGAGACTATTAACAATTTCATCTTGCTAAGATACAAAATCAACACTTATGGCATCAGAAGTCAAGAAATCAAAGGATGGGTTACACTAGGAAAATCTGCTGCCAAGAACTTCTCAAGAGTCTTGACGAGCAACGATGTCAGTCTAGAGACTAAGATATGCTTGATCCAACCATAGTCTTCACAATTACTTGCTGTATATCTGCGAGCCAGACAATGACTGAGGATGACAGAAGAAGAATTGATACCTTTGAGTTGTGGTGCTGTAGGAGAGTACTGAACATACATACCATGGTCTGCAAAGAGAACAAATAGGTCTGTCATGGAAAGTGTGAAACCAGATTCCTCCTTGGAGGCAAAGATTTTGACGCTCCATCTCACATATTTTGGCCATGTGGCCAAGGGAGATCTATCCTTGGAGAAGGACATCATGCTTGGAAGGTTGGAGGGTTAACTCAAGAGAGGAAGACCCTGGATGAGATAGATTGACACAGTAATTAGGGTAACGGAGCCAGATGTGTCAGACAGTAAGATTAGCTTAGGATAGATCAGAGTTCAGAGTAATTGTTCATGTTGTTGTTGTTAGGTGCCATCGAGTTGTAGATGACTCATAGCAACCCTATGAACGAATGGCCTGAGCACTGTTCATACATAGAGTTTCCGGAAGCAAGCCATTTCGAAAATGGATGCCACTCCTGCTTCCAGGCTTGTTTAAGTCAGGAAGCTCCAGCAAACACCGTCCACCATGGGTAACCATTACCACGTTTGGCACATCAGTGTCACAGTGTTCAGCATCTCAGCAACCACGAATTACCTCTGTACAGCAATGCACAGACCAGTGCTATGCTATACCACCTAGAAGAATGTTTGACAGGAAAACAATTTGAACCTGGCCTGAAGGCCACGGATTAAAATCACCCACCTTCGGCTTGGTAGCATAACTTTCTGTCCACTAGGCCAACGTAGCTCTATGTCGTTGTTGTTATTGTTATTAGGTGCTGTCGAGTCGTAGATGACTCATAGCGACCGTAATGAAAGGTCTAAGCACTGTTCATACATAGAGTTTCTGGACAGATGACTCAATGGCACATAACAAAAAAAACAACAAGTTTGTCTTGTGAATGTCAAACTTGTTAGTTTATATAGTCAAATTAGCAAATTCCTTAAAAGAAATCTAGTCCTCTTTCTTCCTCTCTCTCTCTCTCTCCATATTCACAAAAGTCTCCTATAAGTTCTCTTTTGCTAGAAAGCACAGGACAACCATTGTCACAGGGTGGCAATGTGAATGTCAGCCAGGGACAGCCTGGGACAGCCAGGGACAGCCAGGGACATCACTTTCCTCAATTATTCTTGTTGTGCACCATTAAGTCAATTCCTAATCATAGTGACCTTATATGACAGAATAGAACTGTCATAAAACCACAGGCTTTTTAAGGCTGTAATCTTTATGGAAGAACAGATTGCCAGGTCTTTCCTGCTGAAGCACTTATAGGTTTAAAAACACTAATCTTTTGACTAGCAGTCAATTGTTTAATCATTGTTCCACTATGGTTCCTTTCATTCACCTACAGAACTTAGGTAATGGTTGTTATTGTTGTTTATATGTGCTATTGAGTTGGAATGTGTAGCTGGCCCCCCAGCTGGTTTTCTGAGGCTGTAAATTACACAGGAGATGATCTTTATTTTTTCTCTCTTAGAGCAGCTGATGGATTAAAATCAAATGCCTTTAACTCTACCCATTAGGCAACCAGACCTCCTTTTTTTAGGTAACAGTTAGATGGTCTTATCTTTAGAACCAAATAAGATGATGGATGCAGCAAGTATCTTAATATGATGATTATAGTAGTACTGAGGCCAGAAGAAAGAATTCCTCTTAGTGCTGGCTTTCTGTTCACTCTCCCTCTCTGTACAGAGGAGTCTCACAGTGAAATCTGTGAAACACTAGTCCCCTGGGAAGGCAGAAAAATTCTCACTCCTCTCAATGTGTGGGGTTTGAGGACAAGAGTTCTTGTCCACAACAAGAGCTCTGGACTTCCTAGGACAGAGCTATTAGCCCAAGAACACAGCTGTTAGCACACATGTAAATATGATGGGATTTACACCTTGACTCAGTGGCTACACGGGGTGGGCAACTATTTACACAGCCTAAGGGGGTCTCCACTTGTGTGTCCACGTTCATATCTGCATGTGTGTTTTGGTTTGCCCTTTTATTATTTCAAGAATTTCTATTTGAGCAAAAATTCACAAAGCTAATTAGGTATAATCATGCTTCCCACGGTTTACCTGTAATTCTCATTTCCAGTCATCTTTCTATCCTATACCTTCCTTACTTTAGGGCTTTAGCAGCTGACAAAGGCTGCTCTTTTGACTTGATGTGATTGGTTTGTCTAAGCAGCACCCTGGAAACAGCTGGAGGTGATGAGGGAGGCAGCCAGTGTGCTCAGCAGGAAGCCTAGTGGCTAGGACAGAGGATGTGGCAACTCCAGTCAAAGAACCATTGGCTAGCCATACCACAGAGAAAGGAAACTTCACTAGAAACATTTCTTTTTAATCCAGACTTTCTTTTTTTATTTTTTTAATTTAGGTTGTTTATTTTTCATTTCAATGAACATCTACAGAGATTTTGGGATTCCATTCATTCATTGTTGCACCCTTCTC
>NW_006400175.1:293373-294709 GCF_000299155.1 Elephantulus edwardii
CTAAAAAAGCTTCTGTAAGAGTTATTGCTTGAAAATAGCCCATGGTGGTTAATCACAAAATTTTTCCATCTACGTAAAGACCCTAGAGTGAGGATTTCCTGAATCTCTGAAATGAAAATAATCCGCCATTGAATCTCATTTCTATGCTACTCAATGCAATCATTGAAAAATCTGAATTACTGTTAAAATTGTCTGAAAATCTCCCATCCGTGGTCAGAATTTTGCTAGTGTCACTTAGATCTCCAGGGATAAGAAGTCCTCATCTTCTAGGGTGACTCTGCAAATTGCTAGATGACTGGAGTCTTCATTTCTAGAGATCACAAGTTATAAGTTCATTTTGTTTTTCATTTCCTTTCACAAGGAGTAAGATTGTTGTGATTGTTATATAGAGTCAGAACTAACACATAGTTGACTCCTGCCCATATTTCTCCTGCAGAGCAGCTGGTGAGTTCAAACCACCTGCTTTTGGATTGACAACACAACTTCTTATCACTGAGCCACCAGAACTCTGAAATCTTGCTGATCCATAGACTCGGGGAGAAAGACTTAGATAAAGTTTGGAAACGTGTCTATAATAGTAGTACATGGCATTTAAAAATTATTACATTTACTACACTGCAATTACTTGCTATGTTTAAGAGAGCTGAACAATGACTAAGGATGATAGAAGGAGAGTTGATGCCTTTGAGCTTTGGTGCTGGAGAAGAGTATTGACCATGGACTGCTAGAACAAACAAATTTGCCTTACAGAGGGTGAAGCCAGGCTGCTCCTTGGAGGCAAGGATTCTGAAGCTCCATCTGACATACTTGGGACATATAGCAAGGTGGAATTAAGTCCTTGGAGAGGGACGTCATGCTTGGGAGGTTGGAGGGAGAGCACAGGAGAGGAAGGCCTTGGATGAGATGGATCGATTCAATGACTGGGGTAATGGGGGTAGGTGTGTCAGAGACAGGGAAATTGGCACAGGATAGAGCAAGGTTTAAGGCTGTTGTACATAAGGTCGCTATGAGTCACAGGCGACTCGATGGCACATAGCAACAACAGCATTATTACTACTACTACTAATATTTTATTTGTTAAGAGTTGATTAAACAATATTTAACTTAGAGATTGAATGCCTGAACATTCTCAAATATTTCTGTGGTGAGTTTTATATATGCTCTTTACTACTAGAAGGATTTTGTCCCAAACTGCAGTTTTATCTCCTAGGGAGCTAAATTGGACTTTGTCACAGCACAAGGTAATTTTCAAAGTGGACCAGAGAAAGATCAACAATCTATACTGCAAGAAGCCTCCTTGGATCTGCATCCAGATCTCACTGTTGTTGTTGTTGTT
>NW_006400175.1:295208-307099 GCF_000299155.1 Elephantulus edwardii
AAACAAAAACTGTTAACTATCTCAATCTCTTCACCATCCAGATCTCACTACAAGGTGGAAAAGCAGATAAAAGGCAAAGTGTTATCAAGGAGGGGGAGGGGCCCATTCTTCCTAATTGCTTTGCTAGAACTGCCTTAAGAATAGGAGTCCATATCTCCTCAGCAGGCCCCCCTGTCTCTCTCCTCACTGAATGGAGTCAGCAACATCATCTCTCTCTCTCTCTCTCTCTCTCTCTCTCTTAAAGACAGGGATAGAGAAGCAGGGAGAACTTCACCATTTATATTTACAAAGCCATTTATATTCCGATTTAACCTTCCCTCATCACACTGAAGATTTTTACAATACAATATCCTCCAAAATGTGCAGGAAGAAAATGACGAATTGGGGAGAGTATTGGTAGAAATGACATAACTTTGAACCTCCCTCTGGAGGGAACTAAACTGGGAACCAAACACTTCCCCAGTTTCATGCGATCTTCACACTTGTTGCTGTACTTGAGTCCCTTATTGCAGCCCCTATATCCATCCATCTAGCTGAGAGTCTGTCTCTTTGTAACTGACATTCTACTACACCAAGCATGGCATCCTTTTCCAGAGATTGCCTCTCCTGACATGATGCCCAAAGCATGTGAAACTAAGTCTCATCATCCTTGCCTCCTAGACTTACACTTTTTCCAAATATATATATGTACTTTTTAATTTTGGAGTCCTTGGTATATTCTGCCCTCTTTGCCAACACCACAATTCAAAGACAACAAACTTTCTTTGATCTTGCTTATTTATTATCTAACTTCCATGTGTCTATGAAGCAATTGAAAATACCATAGCTCTTGTTAGGCTTACCTTAGAATTTAAACTGATACCCTTGCTCTTTATCACTTGAAAAAGGTCCTTGATAGTATTTCCCCCCATTGTTTGCTTTCTTGACTGTTGGTTCAATGGACACTGTAGAACCAAGTAAAAATGAAATTGTTGACAACTTCAATCTTTTCTACATGGTCCATAATGTTGCTTATTGGATTGATAATACCCATTTACCGCTGAAGGTTCATAGAAAACTGTCAATTTTTGAAGAAATGTCTCCATTAAATTCTCTAATGATGACAACCTCGTCAAATGTTTCAGGTAGAGTACTCAAAACCCCACTTATTTCAAGTCAATTCTGCCCTCAGTGATAGTCCTTTGTGTTTCTGAATCTGCAAGGTACTTAACGTCCTTTTCCAGAGAAGCAGCTGGTTGATTACAGCTGCTGACCTTTCAGCTGGTAGTACAGGTGGTGTAATGTACTGCACCACAATAGAGGAACTAAGAAAAAGAAATGCAAAGCTGAGAAACTGTATGGCCTACTCCTACCACTAGTGGGTGCTCTAGATTCATGCCCCTACAACAACCCAAGGTCTAAAATTGAAGGTGAGACTAGTTGGGGGTGGAGTGAGTGATCCGATCAGAAGCCTGCAACTAGAGAATGTGAGTCAAAACTGTCCCTTGTGGTGTTCTTTTTTGCAGTGTTGGCACAGAATTTTGAGTACATTACCACGCTCAGGCAGATACACAGGCAAATCTATTTTGGGAGAGGTACAGTCAGGATACTCCTTAAAAGTGAGGATGGTTTTGGTGAGACATTATCTCACACACTCTGAGTATATTATCATGAAAGAAAAACCCCTGGAGATAGATCTCACGCCTGGGAAAACTCAATGAAAAAGAAAATGTAGATAGACATGCGGTAGCAACATTGACCTTGAGCACAGCGCAGCTTGTCGGGAAGGCAGAGGACAAGGCAGGTTGACACATGGGTCACTCTGAGTTAGGTACAATGCAAGAGCACCTAACTATAATTTCTCAGCATAGCCACTTTTTCAAGGGAGACCTGAAACCTGCCCTCCTATTCAGTTCCTTGAACAGCATGGATTTTACAAACATTGATAGAATTCAGATTGAGGGCTGAGGACAAAGATGTCCAGAAAAGCAGACACCTTGTCTGTCTGCAGTTTGTAAGCTTCAGTTTAATTAGAATACAGTCAGAAGTAATCTTGGTTTTGATTTGTACTTGAACTTAGTTAAGTGCAACTAGAGTGTTCCTTGGAGGCAAAGATGTTAAAGTTTTGTCTCACATACATTGGGCACATGTTGGAAAGAGACAACATATTTGGAAAGATAAAGGGTAGGCAAAAGACAGGAAGACCCTAAACAAGATATGTTGACACAGTGACTACAAAATGAACTCATGTATATCAGAAATGATAAGGATGGTACAGGATAGGACAGAGTTCAGATCCGTTGTTCAAAGGGTCGCTGTGAGTTGGACTTGACCGAAAGGCATCTAAAAACAAGAAGAAGCTAGGGTTCTTAGCAAGGTCTTACTGAAATAAAGTGGGAAGTTCTTGGAATATTTTCCGTAAGAAGGTTGATGAAATGATGATACTTGGGTGGGATATCAAAATAATTGACCAAAGTCAGATGTATCAAATTAAGACACTGTTGCTATTTTTAAAACCTACCAACCTGGACATAACAGTTTAGGAAAGATGATGTTGAGTATAATCAAAAGCCTTTTAATTGCTTTTTTCCTGCCAAAGGAAGCACCCACTAAAACCCCAGGCCTAACAATAAAACATAGCTGGAAATACCCTGGCTTTATATCATTATAATTGTGTTAAGTCTTTAATCAAATTGCTTGATGATTGTTGCCTGCACCTCTGACCCCTAAGACACATAGTCTTTACCCAGCTGGTTCACTATATTAGACCTTGTGTTTAGCAGTTTACACTCCCCCAGTAACTTGCGTAATCTTAGGGTTCCCAAATTGTGTGCTCAGGTACTCCAGGAAGTTGCAGCAAACACTCAAAGCTGCTGCGTTGTTGTTTTTTTTTAAATTTTTGAGGGAACACAGTAATCATAGCAATACTCAACTTCAGGAGGACATAGAGCAGACTGCTAGCTTGAAGGAGCTTACAGCTTCACCAGTAAATCTGCATTCCTTACAGTCACCGCAACACTGTGTGAAGCTAGGTTGTGGATGCTGGTGTGGAAAAATGCAAGTACTGAACAAAAGCATAATTAATGACTTCAAAAGGAGAGGATAGATCCACACCTCACCCCATACACAAAACCCAACTCTAGGTGGATCATGCACCTAGGACTAAAACCAAGGACTGTAAACTTCATTAAAGAAACACTTGGAAGAACTCTGGAAGTCCTGATCCACAACATAAACAGTCTTCCAAGCATCCTGAAAAATTTACAGCCAGGAGAAGATAAAATAGATGAATGGGACCTTCTAAGAATCAGATCCCTATGCACATCCAAAAACGTCTCCAATAGGGTAAAAAAGGAAGCCACGGACTGAGAAAAAGTATTTGGTGATGACATGTCAGATAAGGGACTTATATCTAAAATTTATAAAATACTTGATCATCACAACAATATCTTGTTTATCAACAATCCAATTGAAAAATGGGCACAGGATATGAACAGACACTTCACCAAAGAAGACATTCAGATGGCCAACAAGCACATGAAATGTTTAAAATCCCTAGCTCTATGAGAGATGCAAATCAAAACAACTATGAGATATCATCTCACCCCAGTCAGAATAACAAAATTTAACAGAACAGCAAGCAACAAATGCTGGCGAGATTGTGGAGAAACTGGAACCCTTATTCATTGTTGGTGGAAGTGTGTAAAATGGTGCAACCACTGTGGAAGATTGTGTGGCGCTTTCTCAAAAAGCTGCAAATACAAATACCATTTGATCCAGCAATTCCATTACTGGGAATATACTCCCAAGAGACCGTAACTGACATCCAAGCAGATATATGCACACCCATGTTTATCGTGTCTTTGTTCACAATAGCAAGGAGTTGGAAACAAACGAATGGGTAGAGAAGCTGTGATATATTCACACAATGGAATACTATGCTGCATTGAAAAACAAGGAACTAATGCACTATTATTTAAAATGGGTGATCCTGGAGGACATTATGCTGAGTGAAGTATCTCAGTCACAAAAGGACAAATACTGCATAGTGCCATTGTTGTAAAACAGGACTGACATCGGGGGTGGGGGGAGACAGAGAAAGATGGGATAAATAATGGAAACAGATGATGGAGAAAACAGTTTAAAAGGGATATGTGATTAGGTATTATTTCCATGACAGGAGTCCAGAAACAAGGCTGCATAGTGGAGTTTTAAATGTTCATTAAAATTAATAGTAATAAAAAAATAATTTCTATTAAAAAAAAAGGAGATGATGAAGATGTGTGACTTCCTTAAATTAAACGCTTGTGTGATTTATACAACCCTGAATGAGTTAGAAAAGTGAAGGAAGTGAAGGGAAAGGAAGCCACATTTTCCTCCGCAAGAGTAAGTAGTTCTTTGGAGAAAAGTCTTGCCACTATCTGAGAGAATGTGGACTTCTCAGCCGGGGTGCTTGTTACAGGTAGACATGGAATTATACCTGGGAATGACTTGCGTTGAAATTAAAAGTGAGAGCAGTGAACCAGCATCCTTCTCGACCCTCCCTTATCCCAGCATCTCTCCTACTGTCTCTCCCTTGAGGGGCAGATCTGTCAAGAAATGATAGTGGTTTCTCTGTTAAACAGTGATAAGTATTTCTCTATGCCAGAAGAATTATTGTTGTTTTTATGTGTTATCGAGTCATTTAAGACTCATAGTGACCCTATGTCTCTCTGAACCCTGCTCTATCCTATGCCAAACTTATTGTCTCTGACACACCCACCTCCATCACGCAATCACTGAGTCAATCCATCTCACTGAGGGTCTTTCTCTTTTCCACTGTCCCTCCACCCTTCCAAGCATGATGTCCCTCTTTAAGGCCTGGTCCCTCCTTCCAACATGTCCAAAGTATGTCAGATGGAGCTTCAGAATCCTGCCTCCAAGGAGCAGCCTGGTTTCACCCTCTCCGGGACGAACCTGTTTTTTCTCCTGACAGTCAATGGTATATTCAATACGCTTCTGTAGCACTACAGCTCAAAGACATCAATTTTCCTTTAAATACAATATTTTTTGGCTGCGTTAATGAACTATCAATCTAGTTGGATGGAAGTAGGTATTCAGGGAAGCTAGAAAGATTGGATTCAAATCAAAGGTTGTTGTTAAGTTGTTAGATGTTGTTGAGTCAAGTATGACCCATAGAGATACAATGAACAATAGATTTGAACTCTGTCCTGTCCTATGGCATCTTCACATTTCCTGACACACTAGTGCCCATTGCAACAATTACTGTGCCAATCCATCTGGTTGAGGCTATTCCTCTCTTTCATCAGTCCTCCTCCTTTCAAAGCATCATGCCCCTCTTCAAGGAATATACTCTTCCAGAAACATGCCTGAATCAAGTGAGATGAAACTTTATCATTTTTGCCTCCAGGGAGCACTCCATCTACACCCTCTCCAGGACCTACTTTTTTGCAGTCCGCAAGGTGTTCAGGACTCTTCTTCAGCACTACAGCTCAAAAGCACCAATTCTTCTGTCATTTTTATTCACTGTCCTGCTTTCAGTAACATAGCAAGTGATCAGAAAGACCATGAACTAAATCAGACACATCTTAGTCCTCAAACTGACATCATTGCTGTCAGATCAAAGGTATGCTTGTTCAGTAGTTCACCTTCATTCCCTCTGGTAATATATTTCCAAGGATTTTCCCCCTTTATTTTTGTTAACATTTAAATAAATCTGTATGCATGACAATAACCAAGAGACAGACACACTTCCATTCTGCTTGAAGTGTGATCCTGTATACTATAGCCCTTCCACAGAGCTGGGTCCCTAGTTTCACAATGGCTGATTTTACAGATAGAGGTAATGCATGTTGTAAGATGTGTGTAATGCAAATTAACTCTGTTATCTGAAGTGTTTAGCTATAATGAAGATTGCTTAGTAAACTAATTTTTAAGTATTGAGATCTAGTTCGATATTTAAAAGAAAATATCTTTGTTAAAACAACCTGAGTTTCCTCTTCTAGGATCTTGATAAGCCTTTCATTGCCTAGAGTTTTCAACTCTGCATGCATTGTCATTTATTGTTGTATATCATCAACTCAGAACTGACGCATCTTTGAACCTCTGGGGGAATTTTCAGAGACAAAGGACATAATTTAACTTTCTTGTGTGGAGCAACTGGTAGATTCAAACAATGTAACTTCCAGGATTTCCAGGGTTTGTTTTGCAAAGAAAAGGTACTGTTTGCAGCAGAAAATCTAGACACATGCAAGGTTGCTTCTGTATAGGCAAGATTTCGGGAGTAACCACACTTGTGAGAGCCAGGTTACCTGCTACATCAAAAGATTTAACAAATACAAAACAGTTACAAAAGAAAAAAAAAATCCAAAGGTGTAGGGTTAGAGATTTTGTGCTAATCATTAGGGGTTCACACTATCTCATAGTCAGTTGTATTTCTTTGGTTCCAGCTCTGACTTTCAAAAAAGTTTGCTGCTGAGAAGACTGATGCAAACCTGGAATTTCAGAACTTCAAATAGTAAATATTCTGCAGATTTACCTAATGCCAATTGTTTCCCCCTCTCTTTCTTTTTCAAAATCATATTTTTGCCTTTCTCTGTTCTACTCTACAATGAGGAAGGTGGGAAAATCACACAGGTACATAAATAAATTTGTTGTTGTTGTTATGTGCTGTCAAATCGCTTGTGACTCATAGCGACCCTATGTACAACAAGCCTAAACCTTTCTCTGTTTTGTGCCAATCTCACTGTCATTCCGACCCTGATTACCCCAATCAGTGAATCAATCCACCTCATAGAGGGTCTTCCTCTCCTGCGCTGTCCCTCCACCCTCCCAAGCATGACATCCCTCTCCAAGGACTGGTCCCTGCTTGCAACATGTCCAAGTATGTCAGACGAAGCTTCAGAATCCTTGCATCTAAGGAGCAGTCTGGTTTAACCCGCTCTAGGATGAACCTGTTCATTTTCTTAGCAGTCCATGGTACATTCAATCCTCTTCTGCAGCACCACAGCTCAAAGGCATCAATTCTCTTTCTATCATCCCTAGTCATTGTCCAGTTCTCTGATGCATAGAAAGTGATTGCAAAGACCATGGCCTGTATCAGGCACACCTAAGTGTTTAGAGTGACACCATTGCTCTTCAGTTCTTTGGAGAGGTCCCTAACAGCAGACTTTCCCATTGCAATGTCTTTTAATTTCCTGGTTGCTGGTGCCTAGAGTGTTGACTGGGAGCCAAGCAAACTAAAGCTGTGAACAATCTCAATCTCTTCACCACCAATGCTGATGTTGTCAATTGGCCCAGTGGTGAGAATCTCTGTCTTCTTGATACTAAGCCTGAATCCATATTGAAGGCTACAGTCCTCGATCCTCTGCAGCAAGCGCTTCAGGTCCTCCTCAGTTTCAGCAAGCAGGGTTGTGTCATCTGCGTAACACAGATTGTTGATGGATCTTCCACCAATCCTCATGCCACATTTCCCCTCATAGAGCCCAGCCTCCCGGATAATCTGTTCTGCATATAGATGGAAAAGTTATGGAGAGAGGACACATCCCTGATGTACACCTTTCCCAATTTTGAATCATGCAGTGTTTCCTTCCTCTGTTCTGACAACTGCCTCTTGGTCCAATTATAGGTTTTTTACTAGCACGATCACGTGTTCTGGGATTCCTGTTCTTCTTAGAGTCAGCCACAGTTTGTTATGATCCACACAGTCAAACTCCTTTGCATAATCAATGAAACACAGATAGACATTCCTCTGGTATTTCCTGCTTTCAGCTAAGATCCATCTAACATTTTAGAAAAAGAATCATTATCTAAAAATGGTTCATATGCTATGCAGAAACCATGAGGCTGTACTATTATTACTGTACAGTTACTGTAGCCCAAGCCAAGTGGCTCTGTCTGCAGAAGTTGCCTGCTTTCTAGAGAACATTGAAGGTAAAACGACAGAATGCAGCACTTTCCTTTTTTTATTTTTCCTTTTTAAGGGAGAAAATGCATGAGCTTTCTTCTACCTTTTAAAGATACTTTGGGGGTTTTATTTTGTCTTACAGAAATGTTTTTTTCAGTTTTCTTTGTAATACATGTTTTATTTATCAGAATTTTCCAGAGACAGGAACCAATAAGATGAAGAAATAAGATAAATTTTAAGAAATTGGTTCACAGATTTGTGAGGCCTCACAAATTGTGGAAAGAGTATGAGGAACCAAGGGGGGGTGTGTGTGCTTAATCACAGGGTCACACAGTTTGATGGGTGGAGTAAAGGAAAGGGGAAGATCTGGTATGAAAAGCAATGTATAAGAACTTTATGAACTTTGTATGTAAACCAATATAAAACAAAACAGAGAGAGAGAGAGAAAAGAATCAACAACCCATAGGGCAAGTGTTTAGACTGGAAACTCAGACAATAGTTAATGTTGTAATCTTGAATCTGAAATCTGTTGAATGAATGAATAAACAGGCTGGAAACTCAGACAAAATTTTTATGTTACAGTCTTGAAGAAAATTCCTTCTTATTTGGACATCCAAGTTTTTCACATAAAGCCCTTCAACTAATATGGAAGATAATCTTATTTGAAGTCAACTGATCATGTTAATCACATCTTCTGACACATTCACAGATACATCTCATGTTTGACCAAATAACCAGGCATCACAGTCTAACCAAACTGACACATGAAATTAACTCCTCAATTTAACCACATGGAAGACAGAAATAATTTTTAGGCAATTCCACTGTAGCTGGAGATTGTTTAACTCCGGATAGGCGGCTATAATCTGCATAGGGTTTCCATTGACTGATTTTCACAAGTAGATTTCCAACCTCTTCTTCTTAGTCTGCCTTAGTCTGGAAGATTTGTTGAAGACTAGGGAACGCTCATGGCCTAGTGATAAGAAGCTACGCTGGAATTCTGAATGCTAGCAGCTGGAATCCACCAGCTGCTCCTTGGGAGAAGGATTGGCCGTCTCTGCTATGCAATTAACTGCTTCTGGAAACCCACTGGAGGGTCAGCTATGGGCCAGTTCCGACTTCGATGGTACACAACATCTATCATCAAAACAACACACACACTCCCACTGACAGAGGATGAACTGTTGGAAGGGTCTTGGCTAGGAATTAAACCTCAGTGTTATGCACAGAAAGTGGGAATTTTACCCCTGAGACAACACTGCACTCAGTCTAAGATTATTGTTGTTGTTAGGGGTCATCAAGTCAGGTGACTCCTAGTGACCCTATGAACAGCCTACCTGACCCTTGCCCTATGTAGTTTAATCTTTAAAGTGTCCCCCATATTTGGATGCCACAGCTGTTACCTAAAGGAACTTGGCCTACTGTCCAAAGACAAAAAACATTACAGCCCCTTGTTGAGAAAGAGAGGGAGGAAGGGGAAAAGAAAGAGACACCAAATAGGGCTTTTTTAAAACCTGGAATCTTGGGAAGGGAGATGACGAATTGACATTGAGTAGTTACCCTTTGGTTGTCAGGCCAAAGCCACTTTCTGTGTCCAAATATTCGTCTCAAGTTCTGACTTATTTCCATCTTCATATTGCTATTTCTAACTACTAGATAGGGAGTTCTGGTGGCCTAGTGGCAAGAAGCTGCACTGCAATCCCAAAGGTATTCATTTTAAAGTCACCAGCTGCTGCACAGGAGAAGGATGGGCAGTCACCTCTCGTGCAATTAACTGCCTCTCAAAACCTGCTGGAGGGTTAGCTATGGGTTGGTTCAGACTCCACGGTATACAACAACAACAGACACATCCATCTACAAGATGGGAAAATACTATCATCTAACAATAAGTATTTCAAACTTCCACTTCCAGTTTCCCCTTCAGAGATCCTCCTCCCCTAGGTTCCCTTTATTAGTTAATAAACTAAATAGAAAATAATGAGTCATGTTGGCTTCTCCATGCCCTTCCCTCTGTTCCCATCACATCCATTTCCTCACCAAGTTCATTCATTGATATTTCTGATAGTACCTCCTACATCCATGCTGTTACCTCTTCAAGGATGTACGCTACTTCAGACCAAGTCTTTCATAAAATTCCAGGCTGAATTCCCTGTCTCCTGTAGCTCTTAACTAGTAATGAGGTAACCATAGACACTAAAGAAAAGGACTACACAAATTGTCTGACCACAGAGAGTCGTCACAGGTTCTGAGGAGTCAGTTCTTCATACCTTGGACTTCTTCCTTGGACTTGGCCTGAGATCTGAGACCTGCTGGACACCGCTGTTTCTGATTTTGAACAGGGCATTTGGGTGGCTCATAGAAATTCTATTTAGCAACATTTGTTACTTTTTCAGGTCTTTTCATTCATAGGGTTGCTATGAGTCATCTATGACTAAACAGCACTTAACAACAACAAAATTGAAATACGACCTGTCAAGGGACCAGGCAATGACTGAATACTGGCATGTGACATCCCTTGTGAAGTAAGTTTATAATCTATATGGGAAGACATTAACCAGGTGTGGTGAGTATTACAAAGGAGAGAGATCTGTGAAGAATATACTTGACAACATTTCTAAAGAAGTGGTAAGAAAGATGGGCCAGAAATCAAGGTAGGTGAGGAGGGTAAAAATTACATTCCATAAAATAAGAAAACAGACTTATCAACTAATCAATGTTCTTATCAACCCACTTTAAAATGCATTGGACTTTGATAATATATGTAAGGACTTCCAAACGAAATGGTCATAATACAGGCACTTTTTTGAGATATTTAATTTTAACACCACTATAGTTTTCTCAAATATGCCTATTAACAAATACCTAGTAACAGAACAGGCCTTTGCAAGCTAAAATTATTGATGAAATACCATATTTTTATTTTTAAATACTTATTTATTACTTTATGTTGTTGTTATGTGCCATTGAGTCTCCTGTGATGTATAGCGACCCTATGTACTGCAGCTTTAAACCCTTCCCTGTCCTGAGCCATTCTCACTAATTTCAACACATCAACCCCTATTGTCCCAGATACTGTATCAGTTCATCTCATCCAGGGTCTTCCTCTCCTGCACTGTCCCTCCACCCTTCCAAGCATGATGTCCTTCTCCTGGTCATGTGCCCAAAGTATGTGAGGCAGAACTTCAAATTCCTAACCTCCAAGGAGAGACTTGGTTTCACCTTCTCCAATACAGACCTATTTGTTTTCTTGGCAGCTCAAGGTATGTTCAAGACTCTTCTCCAGCACCACAACTCGAATCTGTTCTTCTCTGTCATCCTTAGTTATTGTCCAGCTCTCTGAAGCATAAAACGTAATTGAAAAGAGAATGGCCTGGATTAGGTGCGCATTAGTCTCTAGACTGACATCATTGTTCTTCAGCACTCTGGAGAGGTTCATGACAGCAGATTTTCCCAATAAAAATAATCTTTTGATTTCCTGACTGCTGGTGTTAAGAGTGTTGATTGTAGAGCTAAGCAAGCTGTAATTGTTAACAACCTCAATCTCTTCTCCATCTATTATGGTGCTGCTGATTGGCCCAGTGGTGAGAATCTTTGTCTTCCTGATTTTGAGCTTCAATCCACATTGAAGACTACAGTCCTTGACCTTTTTGCAGCAAGTGCTTTTGGTGTTCTTCAGTTTCAGTTATCAAGGTTGTGTTATTTGCATATCATAGGTTGTTAATGAGTCTTCCTCCAATCTTGATGCCACACTCCTCATAAAGCCCTGCTTCCTGAATTATCTGTTCTGCATACAATTGAAAAGGTTTAGAGACATGATGTATCCCTGATGAACTTTCCTGATTTTGAACCATGCTTGCTATATTCTGAGGACTGCTTCTTGGTCCAAGTATAGGTTTCATATAGGTACAATCAAGTGTACTGGAATTCCCATTGTTCTCAAGGTTAGCCACAATTTATTGTGGTCTACACAGTTAAATGCCTTTGCATAGTCAATGAAACACAAATA
>NW_006400175.1:310120-313372 GCF_000299155.1 Elephantulus edwardii
TATGCTGAGTGAAATATCACAGTCACAAAAGGACAAATATTGCATGGTGCCACTGTTGTAAAAGAGGACTGACCTTGGGGTTGGGGAGAGACTGAGTAAGATGAGTTCAATAATGTATACTGCACTGAAACAGAGGAGGGAGAGAACTGTTTGGAAGAGATATGTGATTATGTATTTCTGTCATGACAGGAGTCTAGAGCAATGGCTGCATGGTGAAAAAAGTTTTTTATGTGCATAGAGATTTAATCTTCAGAAGGTCCCATGCATCAATTTTATCCTCTTAGATTGTGCATTTCTGGTTTTATTTGGCAGTCTCTTTATACGTTGGGCTAGCGCTTCTAAGCTTGATCCCAGTTTGTCTCTTAAGAACATTGTGGCTTTGGGTTTTACTCCCAGGTTACAGATAGACATTCTTTTGGTACTCTCTGCCCTCTGCCAAGATCCATTTGACAATGGCAATAATGTCCGTAGTGCCACAATCTCTTCTAAACCTAGCCTGTATTTCTGGTAGTTCTCTATCAATGCACTGCTCCAGTTGTTTCTGAATAATCTTCAGCAAGAGTTTATTAGTGTGTGATATTGTTCGATAATTTCCACACTCTGTCAGGTAACCTTTTATTTTGGAATGGGAATAAATATGGATGAATCTCTTCCAGTCAGTTGGCCAAGCATTTGTCCTCTAGATTTCTTGGCATGACTTGGTGAGCATATACAGGACAGCATCTGTTTGCTGAAATACATCAATTGGCATTCCATCAGTTCTTGGGGCTTTATTTTTTTGCCAAGTCTTTCTAAACAGCCTGAACTTCCTCCTTCATTGCTTCTTCATCATATGTTGTTTCTTGAAATTCTTCTCTGTCAGTCAATTCTTTTTGGTACAATGACTCTGTATACTCCTTACATCTTCTTTAAATGCTTCCGGAATAATTCAATATTCTGCTTGTAACATCCTTAAGCATTGCAACTCATGGCTTAAATTTATCTTTTTGTTCTTTTAGCTTAAGAAATTCTGAGCAAGTTCTTCAGCCCTTTTGATTTTCTGACTCCAGCTCCTCAAATGTTTCATTATAATATTTTTCCTTGTTTTCCTGAGAAGCCCTTTGAAATCTATTCAGCTTCTTACCATCTTGATATCTTCTCTTTGGTTTCTTGGCACCCTAGCACAATGTTTAGAGTCTCTTTTGACCTCCATTTTGATCTTTTCTTCTTCTTCACGTTAAATATTTGTTGATTATTGGGCGCTCTGGTGGTCTAGTGGCAAGAAGCTGCACCGCAACACCAAAGGCACATGGTTTGAGGCCACTAGCTGCTCCTTGGGAGAAGGATGGGCAAGGCCTCTGAACATTCATTGGAGGGTCTGCTATGATCTGGTTCTGACTCTATGGTACAACAACAAAAACCTGCTATGTTAGGTACTGCTTTGGACATAGTATGCATAATAGAAAAGTATTTTAACTTTAAAAATACTAGAGTAAACCTGAAGATCTGGGAAATATTTCATGTCACTTGTATGTCTTGTTCATATAGCCACATCCCAGGGCACGTGCAAACCGATTTGAAGGACCCTAGAGCAGAAGTGGCATCCACTTCCAAAAAGCTTGCTTTTAGAAACTCTATGACCTTGGAGAAATGATGACATTTATACCAGTGTTCAGATCTTTAGTTCATATGGTCACTATGAGTCATCTACGACTCGACAACACTTAAGAACAACAACCACAATGAGAGCGCTCTATATTTTTAATCTGCAGCTCTCAGGCCTGATTTTAATTGTTTTTGGTCAAACATTCTTCTAAGTGGTATATCACTGGTCTGTCCATTTGCTGTACAGAGGTAACTTGTGGTTGTTGTGATGCTAAACACTATGACACTAATATGTCAAATGTAATAATGCTTATCCATAGTGGAAAGTGTTTGGTGGAGCTCCATGATCGAAACAAGCTTGGAAGCAGGAGTAGCATCCACTCCAGAAATTGCTTGACTCCGGAAATTCTATAAACTTGGAGAAACGATGAAAGTTATACAAGTGTTCAGGTCTTTTATTCATAGGGTCGCTATGAATCGTCTACAACTCAATAGCACTTAACTACAACAACAAGAGTGAGTAGTAGAAAAAGTTATGGTTTCAGAGTTCTCAACCTAAGGCTACTTAAAAATTCTTTTTTGACCTGGGAAGTTTAATTAGCCTCTCTAAATCCAGGTTCTATTTAGAGAATTAAAGGATTTAACTAGATAATATCTCAAACCCCTCCCAGTCATATCTGCATTTCCCTCCTTTCCTTCCCTCTCTACCTTCATTCTTTCCTTCCTCCTTCCTTTTCCTCTCTCTGTCTCTCTCTCTGTGTCCGTATCTATCTCTGTATCTAAGAGTTTTCCTTCCTTCCTTCCTTTCCTCCCTCTCTCTCACTCTCTCTCCCTCGATCTCCATCTCTGTATCTACTTAAGAGTTGGACGTGATTCCAAAATGACCTTGTAAATTCTCCCAACAAACACTTACGTCAGTGATTATTAGAATCTTGAATAAAGACTTGTTGTTATGTGAATAACATAACACAGAACAGGGGAGCACTGTGTGGTTTGGAATCGGGAAAAGAGTGCGTCAGTGTTGCATTCTTATCTTCATGGTCAATCTGTGTTGTTGTTGTTGTTGTTAAGTGCCATACAGTCATAGATGTCTCAAAATGACCCTATGAGATAAAGACCTGAACACTTGTATAACTTTCATCATTTCTCCAAGTTCATAGAGTTTCCGGAAGCAAGTTATTTTGGAAGTGGATGGCACTCCTGCTTCCAATGTCAATCTATATGCTGACCAAACTATCCAAGAAGCTGGACTCTATGAAGAGGAATCTGGCATCAGCATTGGAGGAAGACTCATTAATAACTGGCATTATGCAGATGACACAGCCTTACTTGCTGAAAGTGAGGAGGACTTGAAGCATTTGCTTCAGAAGATCAAAGAATGCAAACTTCTGTATGACTTGTGTCTCGATATCAAGAAAACATATTCTTAGCACTGGACCAATAGGCAACATTATGATGAATGGAGAGGAGACTGAAACTGTCAACTGTCACCGACCACCCGACTACGGTCGTGACAAGAAACTCAAGGGGTTTCTTGGTGAAGAGCAGGTGAGGGACGAAGTCGGCGAAAATGAGAGTCTGCACACCAGGATGATGTAGAGAGCTCTGATTTATTATGCTAAAAGCTTGCTTTTTATACATTTAAACTTGTTTAAACTTGACTTATAG
>NW_006400175.1:313765-314853 GCF_000299155.1 Elephantulus edwardii
AAAATTTTTCTTCTAGTTTATTTACAAAATTCAAATACAAATTGGAACAAATTCTTTCAAATTCCCTCCCCCTCCCCGCACCCATCAAATTGTACAACCCAATGATTAATACCCCCGTCCCCCTGCATATCCACATCCCTCTGCTTCCAGCCTCTTTCACCTCTCCTGGATCCTTATACTCGTTCTACAATAATGGCCTTATACAATATTTATCCTTATGGGATTGAGTTAGTTCACTCAGCATAATGTTGTCCGGTCCCTCCCAAGTTAGGTAATAATTTACAAAGTTATTGCTCCTGCATGCTGCATAGTATTCCATTGTGTGAATGTACCATACTTTCTCAACCCATTCATTTGTGGTTGGACATTGGGCTGTTTCCATGTTCTTGCGATAGTGAATGCTGCTGCTATGAACATTGGTGAACAAATCTCAGTTTGTGCCTAGGTTCTCATATTCTCAGGGTATATTTCAAGTAGTGGAATAGCTGGCTCGTATGGAATTTCTATGTTCAGCTTTTTGAGGAACAGTCAAACTGCCTTCCAAAATAGTTGCACCATTTTGTAATCCCACCAACGATGTATAAGAATTCCTTTCTTGGAACATCTTCTCTAATATCTATTACTTGCTGCCCTGTTAAACGTTGTCACTCTTACTGGAGTGAGATGGTACCCCATTGTGGTTTTGATTTGCATCTCTCTATTGCCAGTGATTCGGAGCATTTCTTCATGTGTCTGTTTGCCACTCAAATATTTTCCTCTGTGAAAATTCTTTCCATGTCTTTTGACCATTTTGTAATTGGGTTATCAGTCTTTTTCTTGTGGAGGCCCAGGAATATTCTGTAATCTTGTGTTATAAGATTCTTGTCTGAGATGGAATTACCAGATGTTTGTTCCCAATCTATAGGTTTTCTTTTCACCCTGTTGGAAAAAGGTTTTTTCTTTTTAATTTTAATTATTGAATTTTCTCTACCCTCCTCCCCAGTTCGTTCTTCTCCACACACCCCCCGAAAGTCTGTTTTAACTGTCCAATTGCCACAGTGCTTGTCAAAGCCAGTTCTGATTAATCTCCTTTGTCAGTGTGTCCTTTG
>NW_006400175.1:314953-317469 GCF_000299155.1 Elephantulus edwardii
TTAATTTCCAGAGGTTTCCCAGGATTACGAAGACCCATCTGTAACAAATATCCAGGCATCAGCCCACTCACAAGCACAGGGCTTGCAAGGTTCCCTCTTATGCTATCCTTGAGGTCAGAGACCCCGTACAGGCACGGACGACCCATTTTGTCACACAGGCGTCGTGGCCAGAGAGGACAGCGAGGCGGGTGTGGCAGTCAACAACCTCATCTTGCTTGGATCCACAATTAACACCCTTGGTATGAGCAGTCAGGAAATAAGGATATGCATTGCGCTGGTAAAATCTGCAGTTAGGGGCCTTTCAAATTATTGAGGATTTGTGATGTCAGTGTGAGGACTAAGGTGTGTCTGATTCTGGCCATACTCTTTTTGATTACTAGCTATGCATCTGAGATCTGGACAATGAATAAGGATTACAGAAAAAAAATTGGCATCTTTGAGCTATAGTGTTGGAGAAGAGCACTTCCATGGATGGCCAAGAGAATGAACAGATATGTCTTGGAGAGGGTACAGACAGAGTGCTCTTTGAAGGCAAGAATGATGAGGCTTTGTCCACATGCTTTGGATATATTGCTAGGAGGTGTTATTCCTTGGAGAAGGACATGATGTTGGGAAGGATGGAGGGTCAGTGACGAAGAGGAAGACCCTCAATAAAGTGTATTAACATGGTAATTTCTGCAATGGGCTCTTGTGTGCCTGGAAGTGTGAGGATGGAACAGGACAGGACAGGGTTCAGATCTTTTGTTCATAGGGTTGCTATGAGTCGTACTCAACTGGACAGTACCTAACCTAACAAGTTTTGGGGCTATGAGGGCTACTTAAGAATAGAAATGAAACGCACGCACCAACAACTCCCACTCAAGTGGTCCCCTTTCCCTTATCATCACAATTGTGATAAAATACACACATGCTGGAATTCTCTCAGACTTCCAAAATCCAGCTGGAAATACAGTCACCAACAAGCCACAATTAGCCAAGAGCTAGATGCTTTTGTAGTCTTATTTTCCTCTACTTTCCCAAAGAGGATGGTCTTCAAAGAGCAGAAGGCATGGGTGTAAATCAGTTCTTTCTTTCTGGAGGATAACAAGGAAGAAGATGCAACATTTTGTGAGATGCCAAATTTAAAAAATGCCACACTCCTCCAGAATTCATCTGCAAATGTTTTCAAATATACATTTTATTAATGATGTTCTCTTTTTATATCTGGAGTTTTCTTCTCAATGACAAGGTTACTAAGGCTTGTATCTGTGGAGCTTAAATTGCCAATGAGATAGTTTCAGAAAAATGTCTTTCAATCTCCGTCAGTGTGATATTCCAGTTAGTCTTAATGTCTTAGAACAAAAGTATTAGAGACCAGTGAGTTCCATCTTTCTGATTTGTATTCTAAAATGTTACATGACAATCCCAAAGTTTGAATCCACAAGATGTTCCACTGTATAAGGAGGGGCAATCCCCTCCTGTGTCAGTCTGATCCAATTTAATCATACACAACAAGAAATATAAGAAGGGGGGGGAAAGAGTTACTATGCTAGTTAGTTGTAGATACTTAATGAACTGCATCTTTTTTTCTTTAAATGGCTAACCGTTCAAAGAACACACTGCTATAAAACAGAACTAAACAAATGCATTTGAGCATGCTGCCTTGTTGTGCATAGAAAATTGATGAACACATTCGACACTAAGACTAGAAAGAAAATTAGTTAACCTCATTTTTTGGTATATTTATGAATCACTCAGCTGTTACAGACCACCTTTATCTGGAAGCAGAATTACAATCATTGGCAGCCTTTGGAAATTATAAAATGCAGGTCTAGTGAAGGGTACAGTTAGCAAGCAAGGGGCTGATGTCATATCCTCATTTTGAAGGGTGACTGATCTGCAGCCTGGCTCTGCATATTTTAAGGACTGATAAGGCCATCTCAATCGTTTAATAGTGAGTTTTCTTTACAACATATATTGGCAATTAGCATTAACTGAGAGCTTCTGAAACAACTGCATCTTATTGGTGAATATCAGAAGTTGAAATTATCCAACATTCTCATTCAATGTCTTTTTGGCATGAATTGTGTGACCATGGAAAGAGCAGTCATACTTCTGATTTCTAGCCCAAAAGTTTGGAAGACATAACCCTTTCTCACAACAAGGGGAAAGTTGGGAGAAGAAAAGACTGAAAAGCAATGGGTCTTCGGAGGTCACAAGCCAAGTCACTATCCAGAGAACTGGATATACAAATAGGCATACACGAAAAATTCCAGTCCACAGCATACATTTCTATGAACCCATGGTCTTCTCAAGTGCTTGCTATGCATCTAAGAGCTGGACAATAAATAAGGATGACAGAAGAAGAATTGATGTCTTTGAGTTCTGGTGCTGAGGAAGAGTATTAAGCATACCATGGACTTCAAACAGAACAAATAGGTCTGCTTTGGAAAAGGTGAAGACAGTTTGCTCCTTGGAGGCAAGGAGTTTGAAGTTCCATCTTACATACTTTGGGCATATCTTCAGGAAAGACCAGT
>NW_006400175.1:318364-323985 GCF_000299155.1 Elephantulus edwardii
AAAAAAAGAAAGAAAAGGAAGCGCCTGTGAGAGAAGGATTTAAACAGCGACTGTGGCAATGAGGGTAGATGAATCAGAGATGGTGAGATTGCTCAGGAGAGGGCAAGGGTCAGAACCACTGTTCATTTGACTTGACGGCATATAACAACAAAAACATCAACAATAACAAGATTGGTTGAGAATACTTAAAGAGTAATGGATTATTGTTAGAGACAATGTGGACAAGCTTGAGAGATTAAAATCCAGACTCAGGGAGGCCTCTTCACTTTAATACTTCCAGAAGTTCCGCCAAGTCCTCACTTTGAGAAGAAATTGGGGAGGAGAAAACTAGCCTCCTTGAAAGAATTAAAAAATATTATTTTTTCCCTCTTTAACAATAGCTTGTTTTTAGAGTAACAATTTTTACCACAGTCTAACCATCCTGTCAAGATTGGAGGAAGATTCATCAATAACCTGTTATACAGATGACATTGCTTTCTCAAAGTGAGGAGGACTTGAAGCACTTGTTACAAAAGATCAAAGACTACAACCTTCAAAATGGGTAGTACCCCAATATCAAGAAAACAAAATTATCACCACTGGACCTATAAACAACATCATAATAAGACAGAGAAAAGACTAAAATTGTCAACAATTTCATTTTACTTGAATTTGCCATCAACACCCTTGGTGCCAACAATCAGGAAATCAGGAGACATATTTCGCTAGGAAAGTCTGTAGTCAGGAACCTCTCCAAATTATTAAGGATCAATGATGTCAGTTTGAGGACTAAGGTGCTTCTGATCCAGGCCTTCTTTTTCCGATCACTTGCTATGCATTTGAGAAGAGGACAATGAATAAGGATGACATAAGAAGAATTAATGCCTTTGAGCTATAGAATTGGAGAAGAGTTCTGAATATCCCCGTGATTGGGTATTATTGTCATGACAGGAGTCCAGAATGAAGGCTGCATGGTGGAGTGGACCTGGGTGGAGGGATTGTAAAACAATGAAAGAATTTTTCTTTTACTTTTCAAAGAGAAGAGTGTACTGGAGTGGGGGAGGGGTCGGCAGGGAGAAAGGTGCAGCAATGAATGAATGGAAATCCAAGGTCTCTGTAAATTTTCATTAAAATTAATTATAAAGAAAGTTTAAAAAAAGGGAGTTCTGAGTATCCCATGGACTGCCAAAAGAACAAACAATAATGCCTTGGGAAAAGTGCAGCCAGAGTGCTCCTTGGAAGCGAAGAGGATGAAGCTTCATCTCACATACTTTGGACTTGTTGCTAGGAGAGACTATATCTTGGAGTAGGGCATCATGCTTGGAGAGGAAGTGGGTTTGTGAAAGAAAAGAAGACCCTTAACCAGATAGATTGACACAGTCACTGCTGCCATAGGCTTAGTGTGTCAGGAAGTGTGAAGATGGTACAGGATAGGACAAGGTTCAAATCTGTTGTTCATATGGTCACTATGGGTTGTATTTGACTGTACATTGTTGTTATATGTTGGCAACTGATAGTT
This sequence comes from Elephantulus edwardii, assembly GCF_000299155.1. Taxonomy (NCBI): domain Eukaryota; kingdom Metazoa; phylum Chordata; class Mammalia; order Macroscelidea; family Macroscelididae; genus Elephantulus; species Elephantulus edwardii. Next base: position 319,863 of record NW_006400175.1, read on the forward strand.
GACCTTCTAGAGTGCTTTTAGAGACTTTAAATCGCATTGGAGGAAATTGTTCATCTTTTTCCTTCAAAGTATTTGGTGGATTTGAACCATGTGCCTTAGGGTTGGAAGCACAAGTTCTACTGCTAAGCCATCAGACTTCAATATGAGGAAAGAGCCAATTCCTACCCCTTCATGACTTTATTGTGAGTGAAAGAAAATATTAAATTCTCGGTCACATTAGACTTCTTATCTAAAATATGAAAAATGAATAGCTGAGAAGAATTTGTGAAGGTTCTTGCCTAGGGACACAAGTGTAAAAAAGGACTGAATCCTGATTAGGGGATTATCAAACACTTTTCCTACTCCCACCTCTTGCTATAACATTAATAGAGCTCTTGGTGGGATTGTAAAATGGTGCAACCATTCTGGAAGGCAGTTTGGCTTTTCCTCAAAAGCTGAGCATAGAAATTCCATAAGACCAAGCTATTCTACTACTTGAAATATACTCTGAGAATATGAGAATAGAGGCACAAACTTATATTTGTACAGCAATGTTCATAGCAGCATTATTCACCATTGCAAGAACATGGAAACAGCCCAAATGTCCAACCACAAACGAATGGATTGAGAAATTATGGTACATCCACACAATGAAATACTATTCAGCATGCAGGAGCAATAACTTTGTAAATTATTACCTAACTTGGGAGGGACTGGAAAGCATTATGCTGAGTGAACCAACTGAGTCCCATAAGGATAAATATTGCATAAAACCATTATTGTAGAATGGATGTAAGGATCCAGGAGGGGTGAGAGAGGCTGGAAGCAGAGGAATGTGGATGTGCAAGGGGAAGAGAGGATTAATCCTGGGTTTTACATTTTGATGGGTGGAGGGGGTGAGGGAATTTGAAAGAGTTTGTTCAAATTTGTATTTGAATTTTGTAAATAAACTAGTTGTTGTTGTTGTTAGGTGCTGTTGAGTTGCAGGTGACTCATAGCAACCCTATGAAGGAGAGTCCTCAATGCTTGTGTGTCTTTCATCCTCTCTCCAGGTTCATAGGGTTTCTGAAGGCAAGTTATTATGGAACTGGATGCCACTCCTGCTTCCAAGCTTGTTTTAATCAGGGAGCTCCACCCCACACAAACCCATTACTAGAGCTCTTGTCTAGTGCTGAGGATGCATACTAGTACTAGTATACATGCTAGAGCTATTCCAGAACTTTTTAACATAGATATGTCAACTTTTTAACATATCCTTTATATGTATAAGAACATTATTTTTGTGAGGGTGCTTTTTAAAAAAAATTAAATGGATTAGTAAAATGAAAGGCAAAATACCATCAAAGACAGACAATATATTACTAAAAAGATCACAGTCACATAGCCAGAAGACTGACACCACCGGTTTTGTTCATAGGGTAGACACATCAGTCAATGGAACAGATTAGAGAACTCAGAAATATAGTTACTAAAATATGACCAACTGATCTTTGACAAAGAACTAAAGGCAAGTTATTGTAGAAAAGACAGATGGATTATCCATGAGTAAAAAGAGAATTTAGAAATAGACCTTACAGCTTTCACAGAAATTATATGAAAGTGAATCGTAAATTTAAATATCAAACGAGAAAACACTATTTATAAGGAGAAAAAGAAAGTATACTTTAAATAACTGCTCTGTGGAAGAGACTACTAATAATGTGAAAATACAAGCCATACACAAGGAGAGAAAAAAGAAGGGACTTACATTCTATGCAAAGAACTCTAAAATGTCAACAATAAGAAGAAGAGCAACAACTAGCTATGAAAGACATAAACAAGGAGAGAAAAAAAAGGACTTACATTCTCTGCAAACAAAGAACTCTAAAATGTCAAAAATAAGAAGACCAACAACTCAGTTACAAAAGGTCAAAGAATCTAAATAGACAACTCATCCAAGAAGATATGGAGTTGGAATGACAAGTATATTAAATTATGCTCACTGGAAGCAGGAGTGGCTTCCACTCTCTAAACAGCATGCCTCTGGAAACTCTATGAACATTGAGAAATGGTAGTTATCAAAAGGTCTTTTGTTCATAGGGTCGCTATGAGTTGTGCTTGACTCGATGGCAATCAACAACAAAAACAACATCCTATGTTATTAGGAAATTTCAAGTTAAAACAGTAATAGAGAAAATGTTATTGTTAATTGCCATCAAATCAGTCATCAATTCATGGAGACCACATGGGGCTTAATGATAAGGAGTTGTGCTGCCACCCAAAAAGTTTGCAGTTTGAATCCGCTGGTTGCTCCATGGAATAAAGATGAGCAATTTCCTCCTGTGCAATTGAATGCCTCTGAAAACCCATTGGAGGGTTAGCTATGGGTCAGTTTGACACAACGGTATTCAACGGTACTCAATAATATTAACATACACACAATAAGATGGAACTGTTGTGATCAGTAGGGTTTTAATTGGCTAGTTAGAATGCAAAAGTTGGGAATAGAGAAGAAGGATCAGTAGTTGGAAAACATAAACTTGGTGACAGAAAGGAAGCCAGAGATAGAATGATATAATTTTGAATAGTCAATGACTTATTCATTGCAAATACATTTTATTTGAAACATAAATACAGGCTATACAAATGGATTTCTCCTGATGGTATGCATAGGTATAAGATTCATTACATCTGTGGAAAAAAATCACTGGAAAAGCTCAATATCAGCTGTTGAAAACTAGGCTAGGTGCTAATTGTGGAACAGACCACCATATGCAAGATCAAGCTGAAGCTGAGTAAAATTAAATCTAGTCCACAGGCACCAAAATTTGATCTTGAGCCTATACCACCTGAATTTCAAAACTATCTCAGGAACAAGTTTCAGGCCTTTGACATTAATGAGAGAAGACCAGATGAGCTGTGGGAGGATATCAAGAATATTATCCAGGAAGAATACAAAAAGTCAACGCAAAGATAAAGGATGAAGAAAAGACCAAGATGGATGTCAGAATAAACTCTGTATATTGTACTGGAGTGCTGAGAAGCCAAAGAAAAGGGAAGAAATCAAGATATTAAGGAGTTGAACAGATTACAGACGATAGCATGGGAAGACAGAGTAAAGTATTACAATGAAATGTGCAGGGAGCTGGAATCAGAAAATCAAAAGGGCCAAACTCACTCAGCATTTCTTAAGCGAAAAGAACTGAAGAACAAAGTTTTTGGCGGGATAGTAAATGATCCAGGAAGTATCAAAAGAAGATGGAAAGAGTATACAGAGTCATTTTACTAAAAGGAATTGGTGGACACAGAAGAATTTAATGAAACAATGTGTAAGCAGGAGCCTATGGTGATGAAAGAAGAAGTTCAAGCTTCAAGTAAGAAGTGGCAAAAAACAAGGCCCCAGGAAATGATGACATACCGACTGACATATTTCAACAAACAGGTGCTGCCTTGGATGTGTTCACCAAGTTGTGCCAAGAAATCTGGAGGACAACCACCTGCTCAACTGACTTGAAGAGGTCTATATTTGTTCCCGCTCCAAAGAAAGGTGACCCAGCAGAGAGAAAATTATTCAACAATATCATTGCTATCACATGTAAGCTAGATTCTGCTGAAGATTATCCAAAAATGACTGGAACAGCACATCAACAGAGCACTGCCTGAAGTGCAGGCTGGATTTAGAAGAGGCCATGGCAATAGGGATATTATAGCTAATGCTAGATGGATCTTGGCTGAAAGCAGGGAATACCAGAGGAATGTCTCATTGACAGTGTTTCATTGAGTATGCAAAGGCATTTGGCTGTGTGGATCACAACAAACTGTGGCTAACTCAAAAGAAAGGGAATCCCAGAACATTTGATTGCGTTTATATAAAACCTATACTTGGACCAGGAGGCAGTCGTCAGAACAGAGCAGGGAAACACTGAATGGTTCAAAATTTGGGTAGGATGTGCATCAAGGATGTGTCCTATCTCCATATCTTTTCAATCTATATGCAGAACAGATTATCCAGGAGACTGGGCTCTGTGAGGAGAAGTGTGGCATCAGGATTGGAGGTAGGCTCAATAACAAACTCTGCTATGCAGATGACACAACCCTGCTTGTTGAAACTGAGGAGGAGGTGAAACACTTGCTGCAGAAGGTCAAGGACTATAGTCTTCAATAT
>NW_006400175.1:332635-335287 GCF_000299155.1 Elephantulus edwardii
TATTGGCACAGGATAGAGTAGAGTTTAGGGCTGTTGTACAAAGGGTCGCTATGAGTCAGAAGAGACTCGATGGCACCACATAACAACAACATACTTATGGATGATAGTAATTTTTTTAACCAATTATGTAGCTCCAAGACAACCTCAAGAGCTAGTATTATTATTTTTTTAACATCTTCTTTTTAAACCATTTGCGTGAAACCAAACCACAGAAGAAATTCCTTTCCTATTCAACAGTTTATGCTAAATGATCTTAGTGGTAGTTCCCTCAGAGAATTAGAACTTTTCCTATTTCTTCTGCACTTCCCCTGTTTCCATCTCCTCATTTTTCTACTCCTTCCTAATTTTTGAACTTTGTTTTGGAGCAAATGCTACCCTTTGGTTTATATGGCTAATTGTCCCATGGAGAAGTTTGGTGAAGTTGTCAATGATTTCATCTTACTTGGATCCACAGTCTATCTCCGTAGTAGCAGGGAAGTCAGCTGTCAAGGGCCTCTCCAAAGTCCTAAGGATGTAGGACATCATTTCAAAGACTAAAATAGTCCAGACCCAAGCCACAGTATTTTCAATTGCTTTGTATGCATCTGAAAGTTATACAATGAGTTAAGAAGACTGCAGAAGATCCCTTTGAATTGTGCTGTTTACAAAGGGTACTAAATATCACATGGACTACCAAAAAAACAAACAATTCTGTCTTGGAAGAAGTGCAGCTAGTGTGCTCCTTAGAGGCAAAGAGAGTGAAAATTTGTCTCCCATGTTATCAGGAGGGAGCAAAGACACCATGCTGGGAAAAGGAGAAGATAGACGAAAGAGAAGATTCTCAACAAGATAAATCAGCACAGTGACTCCAGCAATGGGCTTGAACATATTGGAAATGATAAGTATAATGCACAAAAGGATGAGATTCTAATCTCTTGTTTAGAGTGTCACCGTGACTCATAGTTGCCTGCAACAAGGGTTCTTCTGCTATCAGGCTGGTGGAAGTCATTGTTTGGTTGACTCACCGGTCCTTTGGACTCATGGTTTTCTTGAACTTTTCATTTTCTTTACTCTTTGCTCCAAAAATGAAGAGACATATAGTTGTAGCTGAGTCTGTGTTATGCCAGTTGACCCAGGTGTCCCTCAACATTGTGATCCTAAGCTCTGAAGCCCAGTTATTTAGTATCTCAAAATATTTTTCTATGGTTAAGAAGTTTATGAAGCTTCACCTCTTGAATGCTCTACTATATATTTTTAGGTGTCATTGAGTTTGCTCCTTTTAGGTGTCATTGAATTTGTTCCCATTCCAACTGACTATGCTGTACAGAACAAAACCCCACCCAATCCTGATCACTGTGTTAGTCTACCTCACTGAGAAACTTCTTTTCCACTGACCTTCTGCTTTTCCAAGCAGGATGTTTTTCTTCAGGGACTGACCTCTTTTAATAACATGCCCAAAGCATGTAAGGCCAATTTCACCCCAGATTCACTTCTTCTTAGACAGATTCATTTGTTCTTTTGGAAATCCATGGGATATTCAATATTCTTTGCCAACACTGTAATTCAAAGACATCTATTCTTCTATCTACCTACTACATACTTGGATATATTTGTAGCGCGTACACATATGTATATAGAAACTGCTTTTGAGAAACCTACATATGCTCTGTGGACTGCAGTCTCCTATACGGATTGAAGCTCAACATCAAGAAAAGAAAGATTTTTCACCACTGGGCCAATTGATCGATGTAGAAGAGATTCAGTTTGTTAACAATTTCAGCTTGGTCAGTTCCCAATCAATGTTCTTGACACTAGCAGTCAGGAAATCAAAAGAGGAATTGCATTGGGAAAATCTATTGTCAGAATTCTCTTCAGTGTGCTGAAGAGCAACAATGTCAGTCTGGAGACTAAGGTGCACCAGATCCAGGCTATGGTCTTCTCAATTACTTGCTATGCATCAGAGAACTGGACAATGAATAAGGATGACAGAGAAGAATCAATGCCTTTAAGTTGTGGTGCTGGAGAAGAGTATTGAACATACCATGGATTGCTTAAAGTCTAACAGGTCTGTGCTGGAGAAGGTGAAACCAAGTTGGTCCTTGGATACAAGATTATTGAAGCTCCCACTCACACACTTTTGGCATGTTGTTCAGAGGGACCAGTCCTTGGAGAAGAACATCTTGCTTGGAAGGATGGAGGAACAACACAGGAGAGGAAGACCTTGGATGATGGATTGACACAGTGAATGGAGTAATGGGGCAGATGTGACAGAGACAGTAAGATCGGTTCAGGACAGGGCAAGGTTCCGAACGATTGTGCATAGAGTTGCTGAATCACAAGAGACTCAATGGCACATAATAATAAAACAACAATATATGCTCCTGTGTATATTCCCATATGTCATTATGCATCTGTTTATCTTACATATCTACCTATGTTTCCATTAATAAATTATTGCTTGTCATTACTAAAAAGTGATAATAATGAGCTGAAGCATGGCAGAGATTGTAAGGATGACACAGGATAGGGCAAGTCTAGACTCTGTGGTTCATAGAATAATTTTGAGTTGTAGGTGATTCAATGGCACATACAAATAGCTTTTTTTTGTTGGTGTGAATATAAAATAGCAAAGTCACTTTTCACTTTGGAAGGCAGTCCAATAGTTTGTTGTTG
>NW_006400175.1:335387-336553 GCF_000299155.1 Elephantulus edwardii
CTGACATACATTGGACATGTTGCAAGGCGGGCTCAGTCCTCAAAGAGGGACGTCGTGCTTGGGAGGGTGGAGGGACAGCACAGGAGAAGAAGACTCTCAATAAGATAGATTGATTCAATCATCAGGGTAATGGGGTTATGGGTGTTGGAGACAATAAGATTGGCAAGGGATAGAGCAGGGCTTAGGGGTTTTGTGCATAGGGTTGTTATGAATTGCAGGTGATTCGACAGCACATAACAACAACACACCAGATATTGACAAGAATATGGACAAATGAAATACTTATTCATTGTTGTCAGAAGGGACCACTCGTTAGAAAAAGACATCATGTGAAGATAGGTGGAAAGTAGGAGAATGAAAGGAAGATCCTCCACAAGACAGATAGCAATAATGAGCTCAAACATCCCCAATGAGGTGAATTGACACAGTATCTACAGCAATGGGCTCAAGTGTATCAGAGATGATGAGGATGGCACAGTACAGGACAGGATCCAGGTATGCTGTTCATAGTGTCACGATGGGCTATACTCAATGGCACCTAACAATATAGCTAGGAATGGCATCGTTGGCCATATGGCATAGATCATAATTAAGTTTTTGAAGAATGATCGAATTCTCTTCCAAAGCAGCTGCTCCTTGTTGTGTAGGAAGGCTCCAATTTCTCCACTTTTTGCCCAACAATTGTTGGGTTTTTTTCTTTCTTAATATGACCATCATGTGGACATGACACCGTTGTTTGACTTTGTATTTCCTTAATGGCAAGTGTGCTCAACATTTTTGCACATGCGTCTTGGCCATTTACATGACTTCTTCCTTTTAAATCTTTTGCTCATTTTTAAATTGAGTTATTGTGATTTTACTAGTGAGTGGTAAGAGTTCTCTTCATATTTTGGAACCAGCAGCATATAAATGATTTGAAAATAATTTTCTCCTGTTCTTCATATTGTCTTTTCATGTAAGCTTTACATCTTCATTAAGTCTAATTTATCTGTTTTTACTATTGCTTGTACTTTCGCTTCCATGCGTAGAATCCATTGCTAAATTCTAGTCATGAAGAAGATGTGTGGTTTTTCCCTCCCAAGAGTTTTATAGTTCTTGCTGCTACACTGATGCCTGTGATTATTTTGGGGGTTTTGGTTCCTTCGGGATTGCAGCACAGCTTATTG
>NW_006400175.1:339707-353570 GCF_000299155.1 Elephantulus edwardii
GGATGTCGCGTCCTTCAGGCATCTTGGATTACCTTTCTGCCGGAACGGATGTCGTGTGCTTCTGGCATCTCCAATTACCTTTCTGCGGGAACGGATGTCGCGTGCTTCTGGCATCTCCGATTACCTTTCTGCCGGAACAGATGTTGCATGCTTCTGGCATCTCCGATTTCCTTTCTGCGGGAATGGATGTTGCGTGCTTCTGGCATCTCCGATTTCCTTTCTGTGGGAACGGATGTCGTGTCCTTCTGGTTTCTCGGATTACCTTTCTGCCGGAACGGATGTCGCGTCCTTCTGGCATCTCGGATTACCTTTCTGCCGGAATGGATGTCGCGTCCTTCTGGCATGTTGGATTACCTTTCTGCCGGAACGGATGTCGCGTGTTTCTGGCATCTCCGATTACCTTTCTTCCGGAATGGATGTCACGTGCTTCTGGCATCTCCAATTACCTTTCTGCGGGAACGGATGTTGCGTGCTTCTGTCATCTCGGATTACCTTTCGGCCAGAACGGATGTCGCGTGCTTCTGGCATCTCCGATTACCTTTCTGCGGGAATGGATGTCGCGTGCTTCTGGCATCTCCGATTACCTTTCTGCGGGAACGGATGTCGCGTGCTTCTGGCATCTCCGATTACCTTTCTGCGGGAACGGATGTCGCGTGCTTCTGGCATCTCCGATTACCTTTCTGCCGGAACGGATGTCGCGTGCTTCTGGCATCTCCGATTTCCTTTCTGCGGGAATGGATGTCGCGTGCTTCTGGCATCTCGGATTACCTTTCTGCCGGAACGGATGTCGCGTGCTTCTGGCATCTCTGATTACCTTTCTGCCAGAACAGTTGTCGCGTGCTTCTGGCATCTCCGATTACCTTTCTTCCGGAACGGATGCCACCTGCTTCTGCCGTCTCCAATTAGAAAGCTAAATATATGGTACTTGGTAACATAATGTGTTTGTTACATGTTAGGCTGCCCATTCAAAATTCATCAGTTCAAACCCACAAGCCAACTCTGCAAGACAAAAGATAGGCAGACTTCTTCTAAAGAGATTAACTGCTTTAGAAACCCATTGGAGATTAACCATGAATCAGAATTCAGTTGACAACAGTGAATTTGATGATTTTGCGTGTGACTCAGCAATTGCACTTATTGTATTCACACACATAAGCAAGAAACTTATGTGTATGGAGAAAGCTGTATGCAAATGCTTATAGTAGCTCTACTCTTAATTGCTAAAAGGAAAATGTTATCCAATAAATGAACAAATAAATTATGATATATTCATACAATAGAGTATTGTTGTTGTTGGGTGCCACCAAGTTGATTGAGATTCATAGTGACCCTATGGACAAAAGATCTGAACCTTAAACTATCTTGGATCATCCTCATAATCTCTGATATGCCTGGGTCCATTACTACAATCACTGTTTCAAGCTATCTTGTTGAGAGTCTTCCTTTCTTTCTCTGATCCTCAACCTTTCCAAGCATGATGCCATTTTCCAAGAACTGGCCCCTCCTTATAACCAGTCTTAAGTATGTGAGATATGTGAGACTAAGTTTCACCATCCTTGCATTTAAGAAGCACCCTGGCTGCACTCAATCTAAGATAAACTTGTTTGTTCTTTTGGCAGTCTAAGGCATATTCAGTACTCTTCTCTAACAATACAACTCAACGTTGTTGATTGTTCTTCTGTCATCATTATTCATTGTACAATTTTCAGATCCAAAGCAAGTAATTGAAAAGACTAAACTTGTTTCAGGCACAGCTTAGCCTTTAAACTGGAGTGTTGTTATGTTCTGTTGAGCTGGAACCAACTTATAGCTGACCCTCTAGTGGGTCTTTAGAGGCATAGGAGGAGATTCCGCACTTGTCTCCTATGGAGCAGTTAGTGGATTCAAACTGTATGCCTTTAAGTTGACAGCACACCTCCTAACCACTAAGCTGCCAGAGCTTCCTCCTGGAATAATATGAGTGTGTGATAAAAGCAAGTATATTTTCAAACTGTGTAAAGACAAAAACCATTTTAAATGCAGGTTGCTTAGAAGCCAAGTGTAAAAAGTCATGTGCTATAAGATTCCAACTACATGACATTTAGAAATGGAAAAACTATACTGGTTGCCATCAAGTCAGTTTCAAGTCATTGTGACTCTCTAAGACAAGGCAGAATGATGCCATTGATTTTCCAATCATAAACGACTGGAAAGCACGTCAGCAGAGAACTGCTGGAAGTCCAGGGCGGGTTTAGAAGGGGTAATGGTACTAGGGATATTGTAGCTAATGTTAGATGGATCTTGGCTGAAAGCAGGGAATACCAGAGAAATGTCTATCTGTGTTTCATCAATTATGCAAAGGTATAATTGTGTGAATCATAACAAACTGTGGCTGACTCTGAGAAGAATGGGAATCCCAGAATACTTGATCGTGCTAATGAGAAACCTGTACTTGGCAGTCGTCAGAACAGAGCAAGGAAACACTGAATGGTTTGAAATTGGGAAGGGCATATGCCAGGGATGTGTCCTGTCTCCATACCTTTTCAACCTGTATGCAGAACAGATTATCCAGGAGGCTGGGCTCTATGAGGAGAAGTATGGCGTCAGAACTGGTGGAAGATTCATCAACAACCTGCATTATGCAAATGACACAACTCTACTTGCTGAAAGTGAGGAAGACCTGAAGCGCTTGCTGCAGAGGGTCAAGGACTGCAGCCTTCAATATGGATTGAGGCTCAATGTCAAAAACGAGGAAGACCTTCAGCCAGCTGGACTGACACAGTGACTGCTTCAATGTGCTCGTGTGTGTCAGGAAGTGTGAGGATGGCACAGGATAGAACAGGGTTCAAATCTTTTGTTCGTAGGGTTGCTATATGTTGTACTTGACTCGACAGCACCAAACAATAACAACTGCAGATTGTACAATAACAGATCTGAACTATACACTTTAGTTGATATATATTACTTGTTCATGCATGTTAGAAGACACTAATAATAGTAAGAGCTGTGTGCAGGAAGGAGGTGAGGCTTTATGGGAACTCTCTACTTGATGTGAAATTTTTCCATCAGTATAAAACTACTAAAAGGAAAATTAAGCATTTGGAGAAAAAGGAGTAGTTAAATATAATAAACCTCACATTGTCCTCTATATGGAAACCTGCTTTGTTTTTGAATTATCACATAAGGGCTTCATTTGTCAAGTCAGTTAAAATAAGTCACTTCCTTGTATGTCAGCTGTGGTTCTAAAAACATCTACCAAAGATAAGCTGTAGTCATGGAGAAACAACATAAACTTAAAGGTGATGCGTCATGGCACTTGGTTATTGTTCTTACCTTGTGAATCTGTCCTGCTTACTGCCTTCACCCTTTACTTAGCTTGACATGGATCTTTTCAACACTATATAACCTGCACTGTCTCAGAAGCACTTTACCTCTCACTTTGCAACTCCTCAAACAAAAGTCATTCACCCACAGTACATGATTTCTCAAATAATATTGCTTGGTAGTATTAATTTATTAAAATATGACATTTTTTCCAAATATATTCATGAAAATTGGGAAAATATAGTTTTTCATGTGCCAGAATCCATAAGTTTTTAAATTTGTGATTTTTTCCCTACTTAAAGCAAAGTAAAAAATACATATGTGTGTATGTTGTTGTTGTTATGTGCTGTCAAGTCACTTGCAACTCATAGCAACCCTATGTACAATAGCTCTGAACTCTGTTCTGTCTGGAGCCAATTTCATTGTTTCTGACACACCTATCCCTATTACCCTCGTCACTGAGCCAATCCATCTCATCCATGGTCTTTCTCTCTTGCACATACATATCTATGCCTATCTACCTACCTACATACCTATCTCTCTACATACTTTCCTGTTATTTCAGAAGTGGATGGCCAATCTTCTTTTCTGCTCTGCCTTAATGTGGGAGCTCTGCTTTAGTATTGCATCTGACAGACAAGCACGGTACTCAAAAGAGCAAATGAGCTTGTTTTCTCTCCTTTTGTTCTGACAGAATGTTACAAGGGTTGGTTTAATCCCTTTCTTTCCATAGGTCTTTCCCCCTTTCCTTTCTTCTTTTTTACTCTAACTCTCTCACATAGCCCATCTTTCACTAGCCATGCCTCTATATTATTTCCTTGATAAACCCTCTTCTCTAAATAGAAAGAGAGAGAGAGAGAGAGAGAGAGAAAACGACAGACAAAGAAACATTCAGTATCTAGATACATATCTAGGACGGCATCATGGAAAAACACTTTCCCAGTACAAAACCTGACATAAATTTGTCAATTCAGTGTTGCTCTCACATGCCTTTCCTCCACCCCTATGGGGCCTCTAACTAACTAATTCCTAATACTCCAAACACTTATTTGTGTGCTTCTCAGTGAAGGTGGTCCTCTAGTCTTTGTGATCTTCTCCCCAGCATGTGTCTGGGTGCTGTGTCGGGGTGCTGTGGGGCCAATAGACAATACTGTTATAGAGAAAGGATTAAGGTTGTTAATGATTTCATCTTGCTTATATCATATTTACAATCAACACTCTTAGCACTAGCAGTCAAGAAATAAAAAGATGAGTTCTACTGGAAAATTTATTGTCAAGGATCTCTCCAGAGTGTTAAAGAGCAATAATCCCACTCTATAACTAAAGCACACCTGATACAGGCCATGGTCTTCTCAATTGCTTGATGTGCATCTGAGAGCTGAGCAGTGAGGAAGGATGACAGAAGAAAAATTGATGCCTTTGAGTTGAAATGCTTGGGGGGAAAAATTGAACATATCATGGACCACCAAGAGAACAAACAGGTCTATCCTGAAGAGAGTGAATCCAGTTTGCTCCTTGGAGGCAAGAATTTTGAAGCTTTGTCTCATGTTCTTTGGCCATGTTGCCTAGAGGGGTCAGTCCTTGGAGAAGAATATCATGCTAAAAAGATAGAAGGTCAGTGCAGAAGAAGAAGCCCCTGGATGAGATGAACTGACACAGTAACAATGGGGTAAGGTATGTCAAAGATGGTGAGGTTGACTCAGAATAGGGCAGGTTCATAGCCATTGCTCATAATTTTACAATCTGTCATAGTTGACTCAATGGCACATAACAACGTATCTATGTATTTTGCTCTGGTGGTTTAGTGGGGAAAGAGCTTAATTGCAAACTTAAAAACATATGAGTTTGAATCCATAAGCTGCACCAAGAGAGAAAGATCTCTTCTTACACGACTTACTGCCCCTGAAAAAGGGTCCTGAGTCAGTTCTGCCTGAGTCAGTTCTGCCTTAAAAACACAGAACAAAAACATATGAAGAGGAGGGAGAGATCTTAGGACAAAATTAATGAAAACATTTTTTTGTTATTTAGTTGAATCCTGATACAAAAAGTTGAGATATTATGTTTAATTCTTTCCTTGATAAGTTAGGTACATTTAGTTAAGTTCCTTATTTTTTTTAATCATTCCTTTTCTTGAAGAGCAAGAAATCCAAATATAGCTTTAAAAGGTCTAATAATCAGAAAATCAGATCTATAGCTCTAGTTTAAACTTACTGTTTTAAAGCTATATATGGTTATCACCGAAATCCAGAATTAAGGTTGCATAGTGGAGTGCATTCTGGACCGGGTGGAGGTGGGGGCAAGAGGATTGTATAACAATGAAGAAGTTTATCTTTTGCTTTTAGAAGAGAGGAGTGAACTGGGCGGGGTGGGGGTGGGGCTTAGAGAAAAAAAGGGCAACAATGAATGAAGTCCAAAATCTCTGTAAATGTTCATTAAAATAAAATTTTAAAAAACCTTACTATTTTAACTGCTTTTAGTCATCAAAATTTTAAAAACTGTCATAACTAAGCTTCTTATAAGAAAAACTATATTCTCTCAGGGAGCTCTGGTGGATGAGTGGTAAGTAGTTGCACTACTAATCCAAAGGCAGGTAGTTAGGTAGTTTGAATTCACTAGCTGTTCCATGAGAGAAAGATGAGCGATCTCCTCTCCTGTGATTTGTAGCCTCTGAGAATGTGCTGGTCACCCATGAGTTAATTATGACTCAATGCATATAACAGCAACAACAACATATTCCTCTCAAAAATATACTTGATGTGCTTATAGATATTTTTAAAAGTTTACTTGATGAACTACTAAATGATTTTATATTTGCATTTACCTTAATGAATAGAATTTATGTCTTATTTTATATTTATCTTACAGATTGAGGCTCAATGTCAAGAAGACAAAAATTCTCAGCACTGGACCAATTGGCAGCATCACGATGGATGGTGAAGAGATTGAGATTGTTCACAGCTTTAGTCTGCTTGGCTCCACAGTCAACACCCTTGGCACCAGTAGCCAGGAAATTAAAAGATGTATTGTGATGGGAAAGTCTGCTGTTAGGGACCTCTCCAAAGTACTGAAGAGCAATGGTGTCTCCTTGGAGATTAAGGTGCGTCTGATACAGGTCTTTGCTATCACTTGTTATGCATCAGAGAGTTAGGCAATGACTAAGGAGGATAGAAGGACAATTGATGTCTTTGAGCTGTGGTGCTGGAGAAGAGTATTGAGGATACCATGGACTGCTAGGAAAACGAACAGATTCATCCTAGGAAGGGTTAAACCAGGCGGCTCCTTGGAAGCAAGGATTCTGAGCCTTTGTTTGTCATACTTTGGAAATGTTTTCCTTGGAGAGGGACAACATGCTTGGTAAGGTGGAGGGACAGCGCAGGAGGAGAAAGCCCTCTATGAGGTGGATTGATTCAGTGACTGGGATAATTGGGATGGGAGTGTCAGAGACAGTGCGATTGGCACAGGACAGAGTGGAGTTTAGGGCTGTTGTACATAGGGTCGCTATGAGTCGCAAGCGACTCGACAGCACATAACAACAACAACATGTTGTTATGTTAGATAAATAACAACAATATACAAATATTTATTTTTATTAAACAATGTTTAATTCTTAATTAACAGAAATACATAACTTAGCCAAGTTATTATTGTTGGAGTTAAAGAAAGAAGAGAAGTGCCTATCCTTCACTTCAAATATAGTATGACACCTTCAAAGTGCATGATAAGTGTTTCCTCCCCTTGTTGAGGGCCAGGCATAGAGGACCCAAGTATAATCTCACCCAGGAAATCCAAGGTCAGGAGACAGGCTGGTGACCTTCTTTGGTAGAGAAGCTGAGAAGTTATTACTGAGTAAGAATAGGTTCACGCTTGGGAACAGGCCACCCCATGGATAGAATTAGAGAGACTCTCTTCTTAGCATTTCCTATTTGTAGTAATTTTAAAATATGTTTGAAAATTCACCAACATTTTCCATAAAAGAAAAATAGAAAGCCTATCCTTTTGTCAGAAAGTCAATTTCAAATCATAGTAACCTTAGATGCTACAGCGCAGAGCTGTTCTATAAAGTTTTCTTAGTGACACTTGATAGGTTCAAACTATTAACCTTTAAGATAATGGCCAAGCACTTTGCACCATTAGGAACCTTACCATCACAGGTGGAGTCTATGACTATTATTGAGACTTCAGGACCCACTTCTAGCAGGATGTGGTATCAGTGATCCTGCATGAGTTTTGATCCTAAATTATAAAAGGTAATTCCTGCTTTTCTTTGGGCACTAGCTTTTGCAGCCTCTTGCCACCTTATAAAAAATTCTGTAAGATAAGAGCAAGGGCAGCGGATCAGGAGAATGAAGAAGACTGTCTGATGTTCAGAGGATGGGCAACTTGACCTCTTAACATCTGGGAACAGCCGCCATCCCTGCCAGCTCACTAGCCCCAAGGTGCTCCTGCCATCCCTGTGGGGCCCCGCAGCACACCCACCCCGCCCCCAACCCTCCCTTGGTGCACCCGCTCTGTGACCCCGTGGCGTGCCAGCCTGACATCTGAAACCTGGGTGTCACCATCTAGAAGCCAGCCCAGCCAGCGCGAGTGGTACAGCTGCAACGTGAGTGAGGTCCCTGAGAGTCCCCATAAGGGCAGGTAACCGCACCAGGCATGAGAGGAACAGCTGCAATCTGAGTAAGGCTCTTTCACTTACACACCCGGAAGCTAGCCCTGCCAGGCGCCAGCCAGACATCTGCAACCTGAGTGAGGTTTCCCACATCCCCACCCAGGCAGGTAGCCCCGCCAGGACCTATGGAGACATCTACAAACTGAGTAAGTTCCTTGTGCAGGCCCACCCTAGCAGGTATCCCCCAGGCTGGACACAAGCAGGACAGCTGCAGCCTGAGTGAGGTCCTCATCACTGAGCACGCCCACCTGACATATACTGGTGCTTGTGCCTGCCCCACCTATTCACCCTACCCCCTCAGCATAACATCTCCTCACATCCAGTCTAACTGTTTTTATTCTGGAGCATCTTGGACTGACTTAGCTTTAACAACTATGCAACAGAAGAGGTCATTTTCACAGGCCGTGAACGGACCATTCCCTTGGTCCAGAAGTTCAGAGAGGAACACAGACAACATAACTACCACCCCCTCTTTTGTAGCAGTGACTTTAGATCAAGAAACTATCATCACCTTAGGCATGATAATCCTACCACAGCATCATCATGAAAGAAACAGATCACCTCACAAGTTACACAAGAGTAAAGCAAGATGTCACCCCCCAAAAAGTGACACAGTACCAATGGATTTCCTGAAGCAAGAAAGTCTGATGGAACTTTTGGACACAGAATTTAAAAGAACAATAATCGAATATTTTCCATGGGTGAAAGACAACCTTGAAGAATTGCAGAATATCGCAAGCAAAAACCAGGAGGAGTTAAAAAAAAAAAACCCAAACAACAATCCAAACATTGCAGATAAAACAAACAAGTCAATAGAGGCTCTGGAAAAACAAAAAAATCATGATACAAAAAAATGGGGTCCAATGTTTCAGATGCTGTCAATGTTATGGAGGGACACATGAACAGAGTTGAAGAGATGGTACAAAGAATCAGTGAAATAGAAAATAGAATTGTCACCACTGATCTGCTAGAGCAAAAAGCAGAATCAAAAAGGGGAGGGGAAGAAGAAAACCTAAGAATAATGTGGGACACCATCAAAAGAAATAACATGAGCATTAGCAGAATCCCAGAACAGGAAGAAGCAAGTAAAGGCACCAAAAAAGGTTTGGAAGAATTACTAGAAGAAAACTTCCCAGGTATAATGAAGAGTGAAAGAATACAGTCAAGAAGCTGAGAGAACACCATATAGAATAGACTCCCCCCCCCCAAACCACCAAGGCATATCATAGTCAAATTTGCCAGAATCAAAGATAAGGAGAGAATACTGAAAGCAGCGAGGGAGAAACAAAGAGTATCCTATAAGGGAGAGCAGATAAGACTAAGTGCTGATTTCAAAGCAGAAACCATGTGAGCGAGAAGACAGTGGAATGACATGTATCAAATATTCAAAGAACACAATCCTCAACCAAGAATACTATACTCAGCAAAATTGTCCATCAAATATGAAGGAGAGATCAAGATATTCCCAGAAACACAGAACCTAAAGGAGTTTGTAAAAACAAGACAAGCATTGCAGGAAACACTGAGAGAGGTTCTTCTAACAGAGATGTCACAGAAAGCAGTATGGACCAAAGTAACTAGCAACAATGACAAAAAGAATTCAACACAATGACAGCAATAAAATTGTGCCTCTTAATAATCACACTAAATGTGAATGGTTTAAATGCACCACTGAAGAGAAAAAAGAATAGCAGATTGGATAAGAAACCAAAACCCATCAGTATGCTGTCTTTTAGACACACCTGAAAGGTGAAGAAAAACAAACACTAAAAATAAAAGGGTGGGAAAAATATATCAAGCAATGGGCAACCAGAAAAAAAACAGGAATAGTGAGAGTAATCTCTAATGAAATAAATTTCAATGCAAAAACCATTGCAAAGAACAAGGAAAAACACTACAGAATGTTAAAAGGATGAATACAATATGAGGACATAATAACAATAAATATCTATGCACTAAATGATAGACCTGCAAAATATATAAAACAAACATTAAAAAAAAAACAGAAAAAGGAAATAGAGAAAACCACTATAGTAGTTGGAGACTTCAATACAGCCCTCTCAAGACAAGATAGACATACCAGAAAGAAACTCAACAGAGATGCTGAAGAATTAAATCACACAATAAACCAACTCAAACTCACAGAGAGGCTAAAGCAACCAAAAAATGCATAGTATAGATTCTTCTCTAATGTGCATGGATGTGCATGGAATGTTCTCCAGAATAGATAACATCTTGGGCCACAAGGCAAGAATCAATGAATTAAAAAACATAGAAATAATACAAAGCGTCTTCTCAGACCACAAGGTTATAAAATTAGAAATTAATAAAAAGAGAATAAAGGAGGGAAAAATACATATATTTGGAAGTTGAACAACACCTTGCTTGAACATGAGTGGGCACAAGAAGAAATCAAAAAAATGAAATTAAAAAGTTTCTTGAAATAAATGATAATGAAAACACAACTATGAAAAATCTCTGGGGAAAAGCAAAAAGTAGTACTCAGGATTCGAAACCAATAAGCAAACACATTAAAAGGCAGGAAAAACCAAAATCTCTGTAGATGTTCATTGAAATGAAAAATAAACAACCTAAATTTAAAAAAAAAAATTTTAAAGGCAGGAAAAAAGACCTTTGACTCTCTAATACAACGTCTCCAACAAATTGAAAAATAACAGCAAGAACACCTGACTCCCTCTAAAAAAACCTGAAATTATATAAATTAGAGCAGAAATAAATGAAATAGAAAAAAAGTAAAACAATTGAAACCATCAACAAAACTAGGAGTTGGTTCTTTGAAAAGGTCAATAAAATCGACAAACCACTAGCAACACTAACAAAGGAAAAGAAGGAAAGGACACAAATAATCCAAATAAAAGATGAAATTCGCCTTGAGAAGAGGAACTAGGCAAAGATATTGGAAGTCTTTGTTGTTGTTGCTGTTATGTGCAGTCAAGTCACTTGTGACTCGTAGTGATCCTATGTACAACAGCCTTAAACTCTGCTCTGTCCTGTGCCAATCTCACTGTCTCTGACACACTCATCCTGATTATCCCAGTCACCGAATCAATCCACCTCCTGGAGGGCCTTCCCCTCCTACACGTGTCCTCCGCCCTCCGAAACATGATGTCCTTCTCCAAGGACTGGTCTCTCCTTACAACAGGACCAAAGTACGTCAGACAAAGCCTCAGAAACCTTGCCTTCAAGGAGCCACCCAGTTTAACCCTCTCAAGGATGAATCTGTTTGTTTTCTTAGCTGTCGATGGTACCCTCAATACTCTTCTCCAGCACCACAGCTCAAAGGCATCAATTCTCCTTCTATCCTCCCTAATCATTGTCCAACTCTCTGATGCATAACAAGTGATAGCAAAGACCATGGCCTGAATCAGATGCATCTTAGTCTCCAGAGAGACACCATTGCTCTTCAGTACTTTAGAGAGGTCCCTAACAGCCAACTTTGCCATCACAATACATCTTTTAATTTCCTGGCTGCTGGTGTCAAGAGTGTTGATTGTGAAGCCAAGCCGACTAAAGCTGTGAACAATCTCAATCTCTTCACCATCCATCCAATTGGTCCAGTGGTAAGAATCTTTGTCTTCTTGACATTGAGTGATCGCAATAAGGCAAGAAAAAGAAATAAGAGGTATCCAAATAGGCAAAGAGGAGGTAAAATTATCACTATATGCAGATGATACGATAATACACATAGAAAACCCTAAAGACTCAGCAAGAAAATTACTGGACATAGTTAACCAAATAAGCAAAGTGACAGGATAAAAAATCAACATACAAAAATCAATTGGACTTCTGTACAGTGACAAAAAGAATACAGAGATGGAGCTAAGAAAAACAATACCAATCACAATAGTATTTAACCACAAGATTAAATACTTAGGATTAAATCTGTTGTTGTTGTTTTGTGCCGTTGAGTCACTTGCAACTCATAGCGACCCTATGTACAACATCCCTAAACTCTGCTCTGTCTTGTGCCAATTGCACCGTCTCCGATACACCCATCCTGATTAGTCCAGTCACTGAATCAATCCACCTCATAGGGGGCCTTCCCCTTCTGCACTGCCCCTCCACCCTACCAAGCATGATGTCCCTCTCCAAGGACCTGTCCCTCCTTGCAACATGTCCAAAGTATGTTAGATGGAGCCTCAGAATCCTTGCCTCCAAGGAGGGGCCCGGTTTGACCCTTTCCAGGATGAATCGGTTTGTTTTCCTAGCAGTCCATGGTACCCTCAATACTCTTCTCCAGCACCACAGCTCAAAGGCATCAATTCTCCTTCTATCCTCCTTAGTCATTGTCCAACTCTCTGATGCATAACAAGTGATAGCAAAGACCATGGCCTGTATCAGACACACCTTAATCTCCATGGAGACACCATTGCTCTTCAGTTCTTTGGAGAGGTCCCCAACAGCAGACTTTCCCATGGCAATACGTCTTCTAATTTCCTGGCTGCTGGTGCCGAGAGGGTTGACTGGGGAGCCAAGCAAACTGAAGGTGTGAACAATCTCAGTCTCTTCACCCACCATATATCCTGGTGCTGCCAAATGGTCCAGTGGTGAGAATCTTTGTCTTCTTGACATTGAGCCTCAATCCATATTGGAGGCTGCAGTCCTTGACCCTCTGCAGCAAGTGCTTCAGGTCCTCCTCAGTTTCAGCAAGCAGAACCAAAAGGATCCATTCAAGGAAAATTACAAAACATTACTACAAGAAACAAAAAGAGACCTGGAGAAGTGGAAGAATAAGCATTTTCATGGATAGGAAGACTCAATATTGTGAAAATCACAATACTACCAAAGGCAATTTACACGTTCAATGCAATCTCAATACAAATACCAATTCCATCCTTCACTGAGATGGAAAAGGCAATCTCGAATTTCATTTGGGATGGAAAGAGGCCTCAAATAAACAAAGCACTCCTTAAAAAGATAAATAAGGTAGGATACATTTCGCTCCCTGATTTCAAATCCTACTACACTGCTGTGGTGGTCAAGACAGCCTGGTACTGGTACAATGACAGACACATAGATCAATGGAATAAAATTGAGAACCCAGAAATCAGCCCATTTACCTATGGTCAACTGATTTTTTACAAGGAGAAGAAATCAGTGAAGTGGGGAAATAACAGCCTTTTTAACAAATGTTGTTGGCAAAATTGCAAAACTATCTGCAGAAAACTCAAGCAAGAGCCACACCTCACATCATATACAAAAACCAACTGGAATTGGACCATGGGCATAGGACTAAAACCAAGGACTATAAACTTGATTAAATAAAGCTTGAAAGAACTCTAGAAGCTCTAATCCACAATATAAAGAGTCTTCCAAGCATCCTGAGAAATCTACAACCAAGAGAGGATAACATAGATAAATGGGACCTTCTAAGAATAAAATCTTTATGTACATCCAAAAACTTCTTCAACAGGTTAAAAAGGGAAACCACAGATTGGGAAAAAAAATATTTGGTAAGAACATGTCAGATAAGGGACTTGTGCAATGACTATGGAAGGCGGTATGGTGCTTTCTCAAAAAGCTGGGCATAGAAATACCATTTTACCAAGCAATTCCACTACTGGGAATGTTTGTTGTTGTTGTTGTTATGTGCCGGCGAGTCGTTTGCGACCCATAGCAACCCTATGTACAACAGCCCTAAACCCTGCTCTATCCTGTGCCAATCGCATTGCCTCTGACACACCCATCCCGATTACTCACTCACTGAATCAACCCACCTCATAAAGGGTCTTCCCCTCCTGCGCTGTCCCTCCACCCTACCAAGCATGATGTCCCTCTCAAAGGACCTGTCTCTCCTTACAACATGTCCAAAGTATGTCAGATGAAGCCCCAAAATCCTTGCCTCCAAGGAGTAGCCTGGTTTAACCCTCTCC
>NW_006400175.1:354643-357221 GCF_000299155.1 Elephantulus edwardii
ACATACATTTTTTTTTTCAAGATGATGAAGCTGAAGCATCCTCTTGTGGATTTTCTTTTTCACTGAGCACCCTTGTCTAAGGTACATCACAGCCGTGCCTGTGCCAGTTCATCCTCCTCAGAGATTTTCATTTTGGGGGAATTAAAATTAGCAGCGACTTCGTGCTACCCATCTTTGACTGGGTACCAAACAAGTACCCATCTCCCAGACTGTCAAAGGCATAATTCCTAGCCAGATGAACTATCTAAAACTCCTTTGAGGCCAGCAGAAACTCTGCCACTGGCTGGGTGCTATGCATTACCTCACATGCATCTTGGGTCCTCAGCCACGTCTAGAATGAACAGAAACTCACTAGGTGCCCCAACTCCAACCTTCTGCTGAATTGGTAGATACACTGTACCAGCTCAGACATTTTGTCTTCACTCATAACATCAGTGACATGAGCCCCAATCAAGTGTTCAGTTCACCTTCTCCAAGGCCCCCACTTTCTCCCTCTCATTTGTTATTTTCTATTGCTTTTTGAATTTCCCTTTTTCCTCCCCACTCCGGCACCCCCTCTCCTGTATATCCTTATTCCCTGCTTTCCATATCTTCCTTTTTCTTTTTTTCTAGTTTTTTGCATTCCCTTGCAGTTTCTATCTCCCTTTTTCTTCTATTTCATCTCCTTTTTGTCTTTCTTTCTTTATTCTTCTTCATTTTACAACTCCCTTAGTTTTGATGTTTTCTACTTTCTTTTGGTGTACAATCTTTTCTGGGGTTTTGAGATGTTTTCTGTTGTATTTATTTTGGTTTCTGTTCCCCTCTTCTTTGGTTCCATCTGGCAAGAGATAGTAGTAGCAGTACCTAGTGACATATTCACCTGCTTTAGCTTCACTTGTCAAGCAAGACCAAAGGTCAACTTTTGGTTTTTTTCAGTCTATGAAAGCCTGCAACAAATATGTATTTACAAACAAAAAATGCACATACATCACTACATTCTATCACACAAGATAAGAGGTTGACAGGGAATGGCAAAGGACATGTGACAAAGGAGATCAAACAGAACTGGTTTTAACAAAGAATGTGGCAATATAACAATAGAACCCAACCCTCCAGGAATGTGGGCTATGTGGCAATAAAAACACACTCTCAAAGAATGGGGCAAAGCAACAGACTCAAGGACAAGATAAAGGAGACAGAGGAGATGGCCAATAATCATCATACATACATTAGAAGGAATGTATTAATCAACTGTTTAAACCCCACTCTCCAAACAAAGGATATAATAAACCCTTTTGTAAGATAAAGACAGTCAGTCTGTCTGACCTGTTCATAGTCTGTTATGATAGTCTAATAAATCTCAGTTTGTTTCTCTTGCTCTCACTTGGTATTGGTGTCTTTCTAGTTCTTACTCAAAGAAGCCCCTGGACCTCTTTTGGAAATCATACCCTTGACAAGGTGGAGCAATGAAAATTACCAAACTAGCAAGTGATGTTACTGAATGCAAGTTAATTGTCAATAAGACATATGGATTGCAATAACCATAGGCACTTTATTTTTTTTTATTAATTTCAAAAACATTTACAGAGATTTTGGATTTCCATTTGTTCATTGTTGCACTTTTCTCCCCGCCCACCCCATCCTCACCACCAGTTCGCTCTTCTCCTTGAAAAGCAAAAGAAAAAACTAGTTCATGGTATACAATCCCCTGTATCCCCAACCCCCATCCCGAGTATACTCCACTCGGCAACCATCATTCCAAACTCTTCTGACAATCTCAATGTCCTAAATATATATGACTTTTAAACTGTTCTCTCCCTTATTGGTTTCAATGCAGTATACAAAATTTATCCAGTTTGTCTCAGACTTATCCCCACCCTGATGTCAACCTCATTCTACAACAGTGGCACCATACAGTATTTGTCCTTTTGTGACTGAGATACTTCACTCGGCATAGTGTCCTCCAGGGCCACTCCTTTTGAATAATATTGCATGAATTACTTGTTTTTCAATGTTTTCCATTGTGTGAATATACCACAGCTTCTCTATCCATTTGTTAGTTGATGGACACTTAGGTTGTTTCCAACTCCTTGCCAATGTGAACAAAGCCGCAATAAACATGGGTGTGAATATATCTGTTTGGATGTCGGTTATGGTCTCTTTAGGGTATATTCCCAGTAGTGGAATTGCTGGGTCAAATGGTATCTCTATTTGCAACTTTTTGAGAAAGCACAATACTGCCTTCCAAAGTGGTTGTACCATTTTACACTCCCACCAACAGTGAATAAGGGTTCCAGTCTCTCCACAACCTTGCTAGCATTTGTTACTTGCCGTTCTGTTAAATGTTGCTAGTCTTACTGGGGTGAGATGATATCTCACAGTTGTCTTGAGTTGTATCTCTCTTAGAGATAGGGATTTTGAACATTTCTTCATGTGCTTGTTGGCCATCTGAAAGTCTTCTTTGGTGAAATATCTGTTAATATCCTGTGCCCGTTTTTCAATTGGGTTATTTACCTTTATCTTGTTGTGGTGCTCAAGTATTTTATAAATTCTAGATATAAGTCCCTTATCTGAAATGTCATTACCAAATACTTTTTCC
>NW_006400175.1:358189-358789 GCF_000299155.1 Elephantulus edwardii
TTTGCCAATTTAGATACCTTTTATGTCTTTCTCTTGTCTTATTACTATCCCTAAGACTTCCAATACAATATTGAATAAGAGAGGTGATAATGGGCATCCTTGCCTTGTTCCTGTTCTTAAAGGGAATGCATAGGCACTTTATTACAGATCTGGAAGAAAACAGTGAGATTCTTCTCCCTGTCTGGGATGGCTTTTATAGCAGGATTAAATGCAGACTCACTCACAATGCACCATTGTTAGTAAAATAAAAAGTTTTTTCATCTGAAAAAAAATACAAAGTTGCCTCCCTTTACACATAGATACTAGTAAATAGGCAACCTACAAATGAGTTAGCCCATGATTTAGAAAAACAGGCCTGGAAAAGATAAAGCCTAACTTAGGAAAGGAACACCTTCCTTCCTGTCAAACTGGCAGATTAAGATACAATTTACACATGGCTGGGGGAAACAGTTTCAAAGAAGTAAACACTAATCTAGGAGAGATGCATTTCTTCTGCTAAACAGACCACTTAAACTACTTTATATGACTAAAGAAAGGAAACTAAGAATTCTGAGGCAAACTAACCAGTTTTGTATGCTGAAGAAAACTGATGTCAGTTTT
>NW_006400175.1:379552-380817 GCF_000299155.1 Elephantulus edwardii
TGGGATTCTGATGATGCACATGTTATTTCTCTTGATGGTGTCCCACATTATTCTTAGGGTTTCTTCTATATTCTTCCTTATTCATTCTGGGTTTTTTGTCTGTTTGTTTGTTTGTTTGTTTGTTTGTTTGTTTTCTAGCAGATCAGTGATGACAATTCTATCTTCTGTTTCATTGGTTCTGTGTTATATCTCTTCAACTCTGTTCATGTGTTCTTTAGCAGATTTTAAGATGCTATAAAACCCACTAGAGGAGATTGTACATCTTTCTCAATGAATAGCTAGTCAATTATAAATATTTGCCTTTGGGTTGGTAGCACAACTCTTTACCACTAAGCCACCACAGCTCCCTAATATGGTGATTGTTGTTAAGTGCTATCAAGTTAGAACAAACTCATGTATGACACTCCAGAAAATTTTTAGAGGTAAATTGCTTCCGAAGAGATTGCTCATTTCACTCCCATGGAGCAGTTAATGGATCTGAACTGTCTGCTTTTGAGTTGGCAGCTCAACTTCTTAACCACTAGGCCACCAGGTTAAGAAAATATGCATTGAAATGCTGTATATAAGAGACACATCTCAAAAACAAAGACAGGGATAGATTAAAAATTAAAGGGTAGGAAAAATATATCAAGCAAATGACAATAAAAAAAGAGTGGCAATTTTAGTTTCAGCTAAACATAGAAGGAAAGTAATTTTAATTTATGATAAAATAGGGAAGAACATTTTATAATGACCAAAGGATTACTTGAATAAGATATTACCATAACTAATAGGTATGCACCTAGTGACAAAGCTGCAAGAAATACAAATAAAACTTCACGAGATTTTCAGAGAGAAAAAGGCAATTCCACAATAATAGTTGTTGCTATTAGGTGCCACTGAGTTAAGTACAACTCACAGTGATCCTATAAGAAACAGATCTGAACCAAAGTTCATCCTATCCTGTGCAGCTCTCATCATCTCCGATATACTTGAGTCTGTTGTTGCCATCAGTATGTCAATCCACTTCCCTGAGGGACCTCTTCTCTGTTATTGACTCTCCACCTTTCCAAACCTGATGTCCTTTTCCAAGTACTGGCCCTTCCTATATATACGCTTAAAGTCTATGAGATGAAGCTTCATCATTCTTGCTTTTCTCTTTTAAATTTATTTTAGTGAAAGTTTCAGAGACTTTGGCTTTCCATTCATTCATTGTTGCACACTTTCCTCCCTGCCCACCCCTCCCTCCAGTTTGATTTTCACTTTGAAAAGTAAAAAAAAAAAAA
>NW_006400175.1:381907-383768 GCF_000299155.1 Elephantulus edwardii
ATTGTTATATAATCCCTCCCATTTCCCAGTCCACTCCACTATGCAGCTTTCATTCTGGACTCTTGTCATGACATTAATACCTAATGATATACTCCTCCTAAACAGCTCTCTACCTCATCTGTTTCAATGTGTTATTTATCCTCTCTTATTTTCCCCTCAACTCTGATGTCAGTCCTGTTTACAACAGTGGCACTACGTAGTATTTGTCCTTTTCAGTCCTGCTTTACAACAGTGACACTATGTAGTATTTGTCCTTTTGTGACTGAGATATGTCACTCAGCATAGTGTCCTCCAGGGTCACCTATTTTGTATAATATTTCATGAGCTCCTTATTTTTCAATCTGCCTAGCATTCCATTGTATGGATATACTACAGCTTCTGTAATCATTTGTTTGTTGATGGGCACTTGGGTTGTTTCTAACTCTTTGCTATTGTGAACAAAGCTGTAATAAACACGGTTGTGCATATATCTGCTTGGGTGGCAGTTTTGGTTTCATTAGGGTATATTCCCAGTAGTGGAATTGTTGTGTCAAATGGTATTTCTATTTTGAACTTTGTGAGAAAGTGCCATACTGCCTTCCATAGTGGCTGTACCATTTTACACTCCCACCAACAATGAATAAGGGGTTCCACACCTTTTTCTCATGGCAGTCCGTGGGATATTTGAGTTGTGGTGTTAGAGATAAGAGTGCAATAGTAGTAGCACACTTCAACACACCACTTTTGCGTAGAACAATACAACTTTAAAGAAAAGTATAAAAAATACAGAAGAACAACTAGTACTACTAAATAATTGGATCTCATAGACATATATAGAATATTCTACCTAGCAAGAGTAAGATATATACTTTTCTCCAGCATACACGGGATATCCTCTAGAACAAACCATATATTAAGTCACAAAACAAGCCTCAGTAAATAAAAAAAACCACCACAAACCAACATCAAAACACACAAAACATTTTCTCAGACTAAGATGCTATTAAACTAGAGAGCAACAGGAAGATACAAGTGAGGGGGGATAAAATACATGGAAACTAAACATCTTTGCGGAACACTATTTAGTAACATTATTTTATATGCTGCTGATTTTGAACTAATGTATCCTCCAGCACATTTTCATAGGTGATTCCTCCCAAGCAATTTTAAATTGCATAGGAGGAAATTGTCCATCTTTCTCCCACTGAGAAGGTGGTGGATTTTAATTGCATGCCTTTGAGTTGGCAGCACAACTCCTTACCACTAAGCCAATAGAACTCCTTTTGCGTAGTAACAGAAATTTTAAAAAGAAATTATTGAAGCAAATGAGAATGAGAACACAACAAATCAAAATCTTGGGGATGGAGCAAAAACTGTACTCTGAGGTCAATTTACAGCAAAGAAAAAAGACATCAAAAAGAAGTATAAAAATCAATACCCTAACTCAATATCTCTGGCAAGAAAAAGAACAGGAAGAAAAGCCTACTGTCACTAGAATAAAGAAAATCATAAACACACTGTCCGCCATGGGTAACCATTAGCGCATTTGACACCATCAGTGTCACATTGTTCAGCTTCACAGCAAACACAAGATACCTCTTTACAGCAAGTGGACACACTAGGGCTATATGACCTAGAAGAATGTTTGAACAAAACCAATGAAAAACAGTAACATTTTTAAAAATTATTATACTAGTTAATTTACAAAGTTCGAATACATGGTTTTCCAGAACAGATTCACCCAACATTCCTTACCCTCCCACCAATCAAATTGTACAATTCCATAATTAATCCCCCCTCTCCCTCTGCACATTCTCACCCATTTTGCTACCTTTCTAAAGTAACACCAACAGAGCCAGATAATTTGAATAGACCCATCACA
>NW_006400175.1:384623-394133 GCF_000299155.1 Elephantulus edwardii
CATGTCTCCTCATAGAGCCCAGCCTCCCGGATAATCTGTTCTGCATATAGGTTGAAAAGGTATGGAGATAGGATGCATCCCTGGCGTACGCCCTTATGGAAAAAATCTTGGTCAGAACAACTTCACTAGTGAATTCTACCCAAATATTCAGAAAAAAGGGGATTCTCTTTCTATTCAAACTATTTCAGAATATTTGAACACTCCCAAATTCATTCAATAAAGCAAACATAACTTTAATATCAAAGTTAGACAAAGATACCACTATAAAGGAAAATTATAGAGCAATGTCCCTCATGAACATAGATGCAAAAGTTCTCATAACATCTCACAACAAAATCCAATATCATATCCAAAAAATCATCATGATCAAGTGGAACTGATAGAGGCATGCAAAGATGTTTTAACATTGGGAAACAATTATGTAATCCATCACATCAATAAAATAAAGCAAAAGAACCATCTGATCATCTTAATAGATTGATAAAATACATCTGACAAAGTTAAGCATTTTTCTTGATGAAATGATCAACAAAATTGGAACAGAAGAAAAGTTCCTCAGGATAATGAAAAAATATATTTTCTATTAAAAACCAATGACCAACATTTATGCTAAATGGAGAGAGAATAAAGGCATTCCTTTTGTGGAAAGAACCAGAAAAAGTTTCCCTTTATTATCACTCCTATTCACTGTTATATTTTAAGTCTGATCCAGAACAATAAGGCAAGAAAAGGGAATAAAACCCATCCAAATTAGCAAAGAAGATGTAGAACTGCCTTTATTTGCAGGTGTGGTCCTATATGGAGAAAATCACAATGATTTAGCAACAAAATTACAGGATCTAGTTTGACCAATTCAGTAAGGTGATTTTGATTGAATTGCTTAATTCCTGAAAGTGAGCCACTCAGTTTCAAATTCCATTTCCACATTTGAATTATGACTAATGTGTGACTTAATCCCTGTGATTTGGTTTTCTTACATTTAAAATGAAAATAGTAATGTCCCCTAAGTTATGTGATGTTTCAGAAACCTTTTTTTTCTTATTTAGTATTGAATACAAGTATTTGATTGTATGTATATACTGTATCTTGTTTATTCACTCATCCATTCACAGGCACTAGGCTATGGGAGATATGGATGTAACACATAGCAGGTTGCACTGCTAATCCAAAGGTCAAATCTATCTAGAGTTTCCAAACCACCAGCAGGTCTGTGGCAGAAAGATCCACTTTCATTGGGATTTACAGCTTTAGAAATTCAGTGGAGGGTCAGCTAGGAGTTAAAACCAACTCAATGCTTGTGAGTTTGGATTTTTAAAGAGCTTTTTATAAATGGTTGTTTCCATCTCTTTCCTATTGTAAATAATGCTTTAATGAACATGAATGTGTGTATACCAATTTAAAGCTTAGGTCTTCTGTGCTTAGCTCAGGATATCTATTTGGTTATATGATTGCTGGATTGAATTGTATTCTTATTTCCCTCCTTTTAATAAGGATTAGGAGGCACCATATGATTTCCCATAGTGATTGCACCATTTTTAAGTCCACCAGTAGTGTATGAGAGATTGAGTTTCTCCACACCTTCACTATTATTACTGCCCTTTTGAAATTTGCTGTTATTGCTTGGTGCTATGAGATTTCATTGTTGTTTTGATTTGCATCTCTCATGGTACATGTAAAAAATGACTGAATTTTTCAACAATCATCATGCCTAATAACAACAGTCAAGAAATCAAAAGAAGTGTTGCATTGGAAAAACCAGCTGTTAAGGACTTTTTCAAAGTGCTAAAGAGCAAGAATATCAATATGAAGACTAAGGTTCAATGTTCTTCAAGTTATGCTCTTTTTTATTACTTCTTATGCTTCTGAAAGTTGGGCAAGGAATGAGAATGACAAGAGAAGAATTGATGACTTTGAACTATGGTGTTGAAGAATAGTACTAAATGTCCCAAGGACTGTCAAAAGAACAAATAGATATGTCTTAGAACAAGTGCAGCCAGGATGTTCTCCCCCCCTACCTCATGTTTGTTTGTTTTGATTCACATTGTGCTTCATATGATGATACCCATGCATTGTGTTTTATAAAATTAATCACCATTTATCTATGGTCACTATTACCCTGTCTTTCAGGATCCCCACTGGATGTTTCCTAATTCCTTCACTCCTTCCTTCACCCACCAAATTCTGTGACCCTGTAATTTCCCTTCTTCCCCACCTTCTCCTCTTCCCTCTTTGGATGTTTATACACATCTTACTAGATTTCCTTCTGTTTTTACAATAATGCAATATTTGTCCTTATGAACCTGACTTAGCTCACTCAGCATAATGGTCTCTACAGACTGCTATTCTGAGGTAAAATTTGTTCTAACGCATTAGCATCATGCTTGGGATGGTATAGAGTCAGAGAAAGAGAGGATGTTCCCCAATAAGATAGATTGACAAAGTGACTGTAACAATGGATTTGAGCCTACCAGGGATCCTGAGGATGGTGCAGAGTAGGGAAAGCTTCAGATCCTTTTTTCCAAGGGTATCAATGAGCCATCATGGACTTAATGACAATCAACAACAGTGATTAGAGATATCTAGTGTGTAGTGCACGGGGAATTGCATCGTCAACCTGAAGGTGACTCATTCTAATCTACCTCAGTGACTCTGAGGAAGAAAAATGGATAATCTCTTCCCATGCAATTTACAGCCTCTGAAAAAACACTGAAGGGTCTGCTAAACTCAGAGCTGACTATGACTTTAAGTTAGTGACTAATTATGAGAATATTTCCTCATGTGTTGGTTGGCTATCTAAATATCTTGTTTGGTGAAATGTCTGTCCATATCTATGTGCTCTGTCCATATTTTATTAGATTTTTGGTTTTGTTGCTGTTGTTTAGGCATGGAAGCTTTTTATACATTTTAGAGATCAGTCCCTTGCCTGACAGATCATTGTCAACTATTTTATCCTCAGTATGTAGGTTCTCTTTTCATTCTTTTAGAGAAGTCTTTTGATCAACATAAAAACTTAATATTAGAAGACTTCATGCATTGAATTTATGATTTATGTACATTTTGCTATGATTTGTAATTTATTTATACAATAAATTAGGGTCTTTAAGTTTGTCCTTTTTTTTTCTCTCTGCTGATATTTACAATTTTTGGTTTTATGTTTCAATCTTAGATCCACTTTGACTTAGTTTTTGTATGTGATTTGAAGTGTGGCCCTAGTTAAATTTTGTACAGATATCATTTATGAAAAATATTATCTTTAATCCAATTAATGTTTTGTAACTCTTCTTAAATGTCAGCTACCCATAAGTGAATGGAATAATTTTTGGTTCTCAGTTATGTTCCATTGATATATTTGTCTGTAGCGGTACAAAAATAAGTTATTTTGACTATCCTAACTGTATAATATTTCTGGAAATTGGTGGGTGTAAATCTTCCATGCTTTTTTGGATGCACTTTTCTTTTTTTTTAATTTAGGTTGTTTATTTTTCATTTCCATGAACATCTACAGAGATTTTGGGATTCCATTCATTCATTGTTGCACCCTTCTCCCCTCACAAACCCCTCCCCCCTCCCCCCCATTTGCTCCTCTCCTTGAAAAGTAAAAGAAAAACTCCCTCATTGGTACACAACCCCCCCCCGCCCCTCCCCAAACCCCACCCCCTACCCCCAAATATAGTCCACTCTGCAACCCTCATTGCATACTCCTACGATAAAAATAATGCCCTAAAATATAAAATATAATACTTTTAGACTATTCTCTCCCCCATAGACTTCAATGCCGGATGCACTTTTCTTATCCAATGTCTCTTCCCTTTCCATATGAAGTTATTAGTTGTTGTTTCTATCTCCTTAAAAATGTTGATGGGGCGGGGCCTCCTCCCATCGCAGCTTCCGCTGCACCTTGGCTGTAGCCTCCTACCTGGCTCTGTGCGCCCCTCTGCTGCCGCAGTCGCTGGCCTCAGGCCCGGCGAGGTGCTACAGCCAGGAGTCAAAACTACTTACCTGGAAGACCTTCCATCACTCCCTGAGTATGAACTGGCTCCGTCCAAATTAGGCGAGGAAGTGGATGATGTTTATCTCATTCGCGCTCAAGGATTGCCCTGGTCATGCACTATGGAAGATGTCCTTAACTTTTTCTCAGACTGCAGAATCCGCAATGGTGAGAATGGAATACCTTTCCTCTTAAATAGAGATGGGAAACGAAGGGGTGATGGCTTAATTGAAATGGAGTCAGAGAAAGATGTGCAGAAAGCCTTAGAGAAGCACCGCTTGTACATGGGTCAGCGGTATGTGGAAGTGTATGAGATAAACAATGAAGACATGGATGCCTTAATGAAGAGCTTGCAGGTCAAATCTTCACCTGTGGTAAATGATGGCGAGGACTTCCTTACAGTCGCAATGAAAAAGACATTGTAGACTTTTTTGCAGGACTGAATAGAGTAGACATTACTTTTGTTATGGACCACAGAGGACGGAGAAAAACAGGGGAAGCCTATGTGCAGTTTGAAGAACCAGAAATGGCCTGTTGAAGCATAGGGAAGAAATTGGTAATCGATACATAGAGATATTTCCAAGCAGAAAGAATGAAGTTCGAACCCATGCTGGTTCGCATAAGGGAAAGAAAATTGAGTCTTCTTCTCCTGCCAAGTATATAACTGAGCCAGAAATGGTATTTGAAGAACATGAAGTAAATGAAGATGTGCGACCCCTCACAGCATTTGAAAATGAGAAGGAAATAGAGTTGCTTAAGGAAATGTCAGAAAAGCTTCCAGAGGCTGTTGATTTTGGAGCTACACCTTCACTACATTTTGTTCACATGAGAGGATTGCCTTTCCAAGCTAATGCCCAAGACATTATAAATTTTTTTGCTCCACTGAAGCCCGTTAGAATCACCATGGAATACAGCTCCAGTGGGAAGGCCACTAGAGAAGCTGATGTGCACTTTGACACTCACGAGGATGCTGCTGCAGCTATGCTCAAGGATCGCTCCCGCGTTCAACATAGGTATATTGAACTGTTCCTGAATTCATGTCCAAAAGGAAAATAAGACTTCCAGGGACTCCATTAAAAGGATGAGGCAAGAAGCATTTCATTTGTACATCTTCCTTGGACATGGGATACGAAGTTCCAGTTTATTAGCAGCAACTGCTTGAAGAAAGGACTTTGGGTATTTGGTATATTACATCTAGGAGAAATATCATAATGGACTGTTTAGAAAAGGAAAGAAGAGATTCCGTTGGAGATTATGAAATAAACCACAAATACAATTTTTGTTTTTTAAAAAAATGTAGATGGAACCTGTTGTTGTTGTTATGTGCCGTCGAGTCATTTGCGACTCATAGCGACCCTATGTACAACAGCCCTAAACCTTGCTCTATCCTGTGCCAATCGCTTTGTCTCTGACACACCCATCCCAATTACCCCAGTCACTGAATCAATCCACCTCATAGAGGGTCTTCCCCTCCTGCGCTGTCCCTCCACCCTACCAAGCATGATGTCCCTCTCCAAGGACCTGTCTCTCCTTACAACATGTCCAAAGTATATCAGACGAAGCCTCAGAATTCTTGCCTTCAAGGAGTAGCCTGGTTTAATCCTCTCCAGGATGAATCTGTTTGTTTTCTTGGCAGATGGTTATTTAATAATATCTATCGGGTGGTCTAGTGGTATTAAGCTGCACCGCAATCCCAAAGGGATGCAATTTGTCTCCACCAGCTGCTCCACAAGAGAAAGATGGCAATCTCTTCTCATACATTTAACAACCACTAAAAACCTGTTGTGAGCACTGGTGGCCTAGTGGCAAGAAGCTGCACTGCAATCCCCAAGGCACAAAGTTCGAACTCATCAGCTGCTCTATGGAGGAAGGATGGACAATGTCTTACCATGGGATTAATTGCTTTTGAAAACCCACTGGAAGGTAAGCTATGGGTTAGTTCTGACTCAAGGTACTCAACAAAACAGAAACCTGCTAGAGTTTCCTCAGAAAGCTTAACATAGAAACTCTGTATGACTCAGCTATTCCACTATGAGGACTATACCCCAAGGAAACTAGAATGGAGACATAAACTGAGATTTGTACACCAATGTTCACAGCAGCACTATTCACCATAGCAAGAACATGCAAACAGTCCAAATGTCCAATCACAACCACATAGGTTGAAAAATTGTGGTACACCCACACAATGGAGTACTATACAACACTCAGGTTCTATGAATAGGAAAAATACTACATAGATTGGGAAAGACTGGAGATCATTATGCTGAGTGAACGAACTAATTCAGTCTCTTAAGGACAAATACTACATAAGACCATTATTTTAAAAATAGGATAGCTGGTAAAAAGTGTATGGGGAACCAATGGGGGGAGGGGTTGGAACAAAGTGGCAAAATCAGAGGGTTGCACTAGAAGGTTGCACAAATTGGTGGGTGGAGAAAATAAGAAAGATCCATGGGACATGAAAAGACATGGTAATAGTGGGCATAGTCCAATGGGGACTGATTTTATAAAACACAATATATGGGAATGATGATATGAAGCATAATGTTAATGTAGAAAATTGGGGGGATTATCAAATTTAAAAAAAATATTAAAAAACAAACAAAAAAACAGCTGGAAAGTCAACTACGGGTTGGTTTCTACACAATGACACACAACAACATAAATATCATAAAGTAAGTAGGTCTGGCCTTTGGAATGAAAATATCATAATGTGATTTCACTGTTTACATTTTATTCAGGGATGTTCTGCAATTTTGCTTTTGCAGGGACTAAAAAAATTGAAAGAACAAAACATGCGACAATTGCAGCAAAATAAGTAAAAGGAGTTGGTCTCATATAAATATTATGTTAATTAAGATGGATTTGTCTAGAGGATAAACAAAACAACAGTGGGGGCTGGTATTTGTTCTGGCTGCATTCTTAATATAGTAACTTAGTTCCCATCCTGTTAGCACTCTTTCCTTATCAAACATTGAACCGAAAGTTTAAATTATCAGTGATTGGAAATGAGTTTTCTAAACACTTGAAACACATGGTTTATTGCCTGAAAAGCAAGCTTCTTTCCTGGGGAATGGATTGTCGTACTTGCTTATTTCAGGAAAATATTTTGCTACAGATCATCTGTTGACAGCATGCTTACCACTCTGGTAAGCAGTTTCCCTTCAACTCTAATCTCTATTCCGTTAAATTTACCTGCTGTCAGTGTTTCAAATTTTTAATACTGTCTGTTTGCTATTTAGTTATTGCAGTGGATAAAAACTTAGTGACTCTACCTAATTTCTCACAGTTTCAGAAAAACAGAAATAGCTATAAGGAGTATTTTGAGACATGAATGTTACTTGAGTGCATGACTGATAAGGTTAGACACTACCCATGAAGAAGCAGTCATCTTAACCACTACTGCCAGTTGCCATCTAATTGCATTTGATTCATGGAGATTCCAAATGCCTTCTTTACTGCAAAATTATATTCCAGAGGGTTTTCAGTGGTTGATTTTTCAGAAAAATTGCCAGGTCATCCTTTCAAAATACCTACCTGCTGGTGGACTCAAAGTGCCAACTTTTGAATTTGTAGCAAGAATATTAACTCTTTGAAACCTGGAAGCTCTGTGAACTCAAAAATAGTAAAATGTCCTTTTTACTTTTTTTTGTGTTTTTTTGAAAGGGGGAAGGAGGTTCACGGATGAGACACAATAAGATCACATGTTTAATTTAGTTGTTATGTATCTTTAGTCTGTTTTAACCTTTTGGTGTTCCTCAGTCCTTTTTTTGCCATTCTTTGGGTCCCCCGCACCCCGTTTAAATGAGCATAATATGTCAATTCTGTCGAATGTCTACTAATGGATTCATCTGATGTTTCCTTGCAATTAGATAAGAGCCGCTGGTATTACAGTGGTTAAAACCTCAGCTACTAATCAAAGGATCAGCAAATTTTTGTTACCATGTTAATGCAAGACGCAGCCACCCTTGTTCTGAAGATGCAACTAGACTCTCCAGGGGAAGAAAAGACTTGTTATTTCAAGGAGAAAAATGTCTGAACAGTAGGGATAAAATGCTTTTCAAAGCTCTTATCATACATTTGAAAAAAGAAAAAGAGCTCTAAAAATGCTCCAAACATGAATTTATCTCTGTAACATTTCAAAAAACTAATACCTTGAAAATCATTCAGATTGCTCAAGTTGCAAGGGTGAAAGCCCACTTTCAAGGAGAAGTGACTATTTGTAAATAAGGAGCCTATTTGGAGATGGTGAGAGCTTGTGAACTTGGGTGGTTATAAATGGATTATGTGATTATCTCTGACTCACTCTCTGGAACTGTCAGCTTACAAGAAGCAGTTCCTGCCCTCTCTTAACCTTCCTCAGGCCGTTCACATGCATCCAAACAACTCCTCTTCACCCAGGAAGGAAGCCCCTCACACTCACATTGATACTGTTAACTGTAACGCTGACATTCTTAGAAAAAAGTTTAGACTATTCAGCTAAAATGAAAATCCTTTGGTGGAAGACATGTAGCTATATTCAGATGATGGGTTTGAGGTGTAACAGAAGGCATTTGTGAATTGTAGTCACCCCCGAAGGACAGACTAGAAATATCCCATAACATTTCCAAGGCTGCAGTCTTTACGGAGGCAAATTGACATATCTTTCCTTTTTGGAGTGGCTTGTGAGTTTGGACTACCTAGCTTTGATTAACAGTGGAGCTTGTAACTACCGTACTACCATAAAGTCCTTTTCTCAAACCAGCAGAACTTAGTAGAAAAAAATAAAAATCACACACAGGACACTGGATCCATTTCATTGAACAGTCCGGAAATCCTGCTGGGAAATTCAATTCTTAATACTTTTTATTCCTGTCCCAAATAATAAAAACAGAACCAACCACACAGCAACAACATGAATCCCACAACTTGTGGTCCTCAGGCCAATACCCATTTGTAATAACCCTAAAGGACAGAGGAGAACTTCTAATATCATCAAAATAATTTTTCCATTTATTTGACAAGATCTTTCTAAAATGCTCACATTTGTTTTTGAACACAGTAAATACTTACTTTCATCTCATTTTAGCCTTGTTATAGAACTACATAAATGTAGACATAGATAATGAACATACTTTACACAAGACTTTGAGTGTGCTTCCATTGATTGAGGGTGTTCATAGTATTAAGTGATGTCTGGTCTTTGTGGAAATTCATTAGGTCAGCATTAGTACATCCACTCTCATGAGGATCTGACATCATGTGCTCCCAAAACAAGTGCTTGTGTGTGGTAAAAACATGCACACCACAGTAAACAATTATCCCCTGATTGGATTATTCACTTAAAGAAATATTTATGCCCCTAGAAACACACTTCTTTTGCTGTTATTGTGCAATGTTATCTACTTCTCTTCTCCTTAATATGTGAATTTAAAAGTCCTTATTTGGGGGAGACATAAAATGTGCAGCATTTTCTTTTTCATGTGAACTTGTGGATTATATTTGGGGCTAGGGGGTGGGGTTTGGGGAGGTGCGGGGGG
>NW_006400175.1:394233-427742 GCF_000299155.1 Elephantulus edwardii
TGGAATCCCAAAATCTCTGTAGATGTTCATTGAAATGAAAAATAAACAACCTAAATTTAAAAAAAAAATTAAATCCTTAAAAAAAACCAAAACAACAACAACAACAAAAAAACCCAACTGTGATCACAGAGGACTCTGTGAAAAGACCCACAAACCTTAAAAGGAAAAATGACCTTTCTGTGCTATAGACAAAATGTTTTTTTTTTTTCCAAAGCAGTGCTTGCTTGCTTTAGAGTCTGTTAATGACTCAAGTAAGAATATGTAAAACTTTTTTATATTAAAATATATTTTCCTCCTCAAAGAATAAAGATTCACAAAGAACACCAACATGTTTACTAACAATTCTGGAAAAAAGATTTCCATTCATTTCCCAGGCCAAAAATATTTGTATCAAATAGAAGAAGTAGCCACTTTGAAGCACATTCTTTTGGAAACGGCTAAGTTAATATTTTGGCCTTCTGTGAAATCATTGGTAAATCTAAATGGACTTTTAAATTGATGGATCGGTGAAAGCAACGGACAAGGTCAGAGGAAGAAGCACTTACCTTGAAAGACAAAAAGACTCAATCAGATGCCCACTCAGTTCTCTGAGTAGCGTTCATATTCCTTTGCAGTCTGACAATGTTTTCCCCTCATAGGTATGCCCTTTGTGAATCCACAGGGCCTATGATAAAACCAACACCAGGTTAAGCAACAACATATTCATTCATTGGTTAATTGTTTTCATGAATGCTTACATTTCAGTTTACATTGTACAAATCACATTATGTCTATGAGAGACAAATGCACAAAATTATGGCACGTTATGGCAAGATTGCAGAAAATAACAGGAAGTGTCCAGATGCTAAGAGAGATGAGAAGCAGATCATCTACCAAAAATAAGCCGTAGTTTGAGGAAGCGCATTATTTGAAAAGCACAGTTTTTTTTTTCCAAGAGGGAATTTCAAATATAAAAATAAAATATTTGGTATTCTACACTATATTACAAAATAAATAGAGTAATCAATAAATAGGAGGAATCTTAGAGGCTTTTACAGCACTGTTTTGGTTACTAGCTGCCAGTCTCTGCCCCAGGGCCTCTCAGAGTTTCTATAGCTTATGCATTGCAGTGAGGATAATTCAGTTATAAAAGACTGCTGAAGGGTCTAGTGTAGGATGGTTGATCAGAGGAGACCTTTGCTGAGAATCAGATAATTTAATAGTTTAGTTGATGCAGTGGTATGGAAGAGGTGCAGACACATTATGAGGGGTCTGATGGGACATGGAATGAAGGGGATCATAGAAAAATTATTCTTATAGTCTCTTTACGGGGTTTGATGAAGAAAAATCCCCCACTGAAAATGCAGTATTTGAATAACCAGTGTGGTCTTTACATGGTTTTTTCTCTTCTTTTTTCTGTATGAAGCAGAAAAATCATGGGAACACAAGTTGTATGTACTTTGGGAAAAAAAGAAATATCTGGAAATGCCATCTGATTGCTGATAGCTTAAATTTTCATCTTAGACCATATAGTAATGTTAAGTGCCCACAGGTAGAAAGGTGACAGGAACCCTGGAGAACTTGAGGAAGGGGAACTGGGTAGCTGGCACGTTGTTGTTCCTGTTCTGGCATCTGTTTGCAGTTGTGTCAGTGGCACACTGGCCCTCATGGGTTGAGAGCCTCTGATTACATTTTCAGTAGTTGTACAAACCAGTTAAACATTTCATTGGTACTTGAGATAAGCGGTGGGTTTTTATGTCAGGTGAGAGCATTCACACCATTGAAACTCACAAATTAAAGGTGTTCTTTGTTGTATGTGTTTTGGTTTTTAATTTTTTTTTAAATTCTTGCCAGAAGAAATATTTACCAGCACGTTCCTGCCTTGGGTTAGGCATAAAAATTTTTTTTTCTTGATTTTTTATCTCATGAACCAGACAAGGTTTTAGTGTGTGTGTGTGTGTGTGTGTGTGTGTGTGTGTGTGTGTATAAAACAGAATCCTTTTGAAAGAATAAGAAGTACCAAAAAAAAAGAAGTACTGTAAAGTTTACATTATGTCCACAGAGTTTAAGAGCTGCGTCACATCCCTTTGAAGCCAAAGACATGTGTGCACACACACAAACATGCATACCTTTATAGGAAGGCTATTCTGTAAGTGAACAATTACAAGTTCCTTGGCCATCTCAAATTGTCAATTTTTGTTTGCACACATGGTTGAAATTTTACTCTTCCTAGGGCAGTGGATTTCCCTAGGACATCCACTCTGGACACCAATGATCAATTAAGGTATGCAAATGAGATCAATATTGGACAAACTATTCTTCAAAGTAGCTTCCCTTACTATTATAGCTAATTTTAAGTTTATGGACATTTCCTAGGTTAAAGGAAAATGAAAGTGCAAAACTTCCTAAGGAAGCATCCATGGAGGTGAGTGGAGGACAGTATATTAGAATCCACATTCCTTTATCTAGGGTGAACCAGTCCTTGGAAGGCTTGAGAATAATTCTGTTCAGACTCCTCCTGCATACAGTCCTGACCATGCTCCAGGGGGCTAAGACTGGAGCCAGGATCTCAACGTCCTCACAGTTCAAGACTGCTGGACACACCATCAACCTATTCCTGCCAGGAACACTTGCATGTCCTAGAGCCCAGCCCTGGCAAGTCCTTGAAAAGAAAGGCTGTAGTTCTTAATGTTATGGAACAAATTTGATGCCAAAATACAGTCTTCTCTGTTGAGTCATTTGTAGATCTATTTCTTTGTTTGAATGCATTGTTTTGAAACTTATTTTTCTTTTTTCTTTCTTTCCAGGTAAAATATTTAATAAATGATAACGGAAAGGTGAAAGGTCACAGAAAGGGAAGAAGACCCTCTTTAAGATGGCTTGACAGTGACTGCAGCAATGGGTACAAGCATGTCGGAGATGATGAGGATGGCACAGGATAGGACAGGGTTCAGATAGCTTGTTCATAGGGCCATTCGGAGGTGTATTCAACTTGATGACACTTAACAACAATGATAAATTTAAATATCAAGGGAGAATATAGAAATTAAAGCACTAACCCATTTCATCCTGATGGCATATTCTTTCAAGACCCACAGCAAGAGTAGAAGCCCATGAAGGCAAGCAGATGGAAACAGAAGGAAGATGTGAGAAATAAGAAGAGAGAGAGAAAGCATCAAGAGCAGAAGTGCAGAGGCAAGAGAAAAAATAGCAAAAACTGAAGAAAAATATTAAGAAAACAGATCCCATCTGATTCCTTCCTCAGTTTTGAATAATTTTATTTTGTCCAAAAATTTACATTCTTCAATGTGAATATCTTTTAATTTTGCAATTACACCTGAAGATGGAATCTAGACCCTATGTCTCTTCTCCCCTGGAAACCTCCTCTCACCAACTTTACCCTCTGCACATATCAAAGCCAACACTATGGCTGAATTCTCCTGTTGTTTCAGGAACAGATTTCAGGCTGAGGTCCTTGATTTCCTTTCTGGCCAGGTGCAGCCCACAAGAGAACCTTGGTCCCTTGTGGGATCATTGACTGCTGCTGTCTTCCTAAGGCTTATGTTACCTCTCAAAGGTTTTGGCTTGTGTAATGAAATGTACCTCCCCTCAAGTATACACCACTGAGCCCTGTTTCCCTTACCAATGGCAGAAACACAACTGGCTAAACCTACCCTTACATTCAACAATATTTAGGACATGTACTCCATTAGAGAGCTCTGGTGACTTCGTGGTAATGAAATGAACTGCTAACACAAAGATATGTGGTTCAAATTGACCAGCTGCTCCACAGGAGAAAGATGGGCAACCAACTTCTTTGCAAGGTACGGACTCTAAAATCCCATTGGAGGATCTGTTCTGACTCGATGGTACACAATGACAACAATTACAATGCTCCATACAACAACAACAACAACACAACAAACCCAAACAAAACCCCCAAACCAGTTGTCATCATGTTAATGCCAATTCATAACATGTGTATAAAAATAGAATTATATTCCATGACTCTGGTAACTTAGTGGTAAAGGAGCTGCTCTATCATTCCAAAGGCATGTTCTTTGAACACATTAGCTGCTTTGTGAAAGGGAGATGGGCAAGCTCTTCTCATGTGATTAAAAACTGCCTCTGAAAGCCTAGTGGAGGGATAGCTATAAGTTGGTTCCAATTTGATGGTACACACTAACAATAATAAGGATCTTTCATGAATAATTTTTTTGGAAACAGATTACCAGGCCTTTCTTCTGAGGCACTTCTGAGTGAACACAGCTGCAGGTAGTTCCAACTATTTCCACTATCCAGGGACTCTGCATAGAGTGGTTTGCTTGATGTTGCTATTTGCCATCAAGTACATTCTTACTCAGAGAATCCTATAAGACAGAGCAGAACTTATCCCTATAGTTGACAAGTTTGTCTCATGAATAATTTTTTATGGCTGCAAATTGCCACATCCTTCTGCCAAAGAGCAGCTGGTGAGTTCGAACAATCAATCTTTTGGTTCACTCCTGAACTATCATGCTCCTTAAATTATTAAATACCTCATACAAATAGCCTTGACACA
This sequence comes from Elephantulus edwardii, assembly GCF_000299155.1. Taxonomy (NCBI): domain Eukaryota; kingdom Metazoa; phylum Chordata; class Mammalia; order Macroscelidea; family Macroscelididae; genus Elephantulus; species Elephantulus edwardii. The sequence goes on from NW_006400175.1 coordinate 398,774, forward strand.
AATCCTACAGAGAGAAGGGGTGATTGAGATCACACCACTGACTTTTAATATTCACACATTTGAATTAGTCATACATTTACAAACTATAAGCAGCTTATATAGTACCAAAAGATATTTATAAACTCATGTTTGTACACATATACATACACAGATATCTTTTGATACTGCATTTCTGTTTAGGGATATTGTTTCTAAATTTACATAGAAGACAAGTAGTTTGGGCTTCCCATTTGCTATGAGAGACAGCATTGTCAGAAAACAGCAAGTCAGAAGGAAAATAATGTTGAAAGGGACCAGTGTATACAGCAAAATATGCATTTCCTACAGTGAACTGGCCTATCTATTCACCTAAGGCAATAAGCCTGTATTTTCTGTACACCCTCATAAATAATCTCATTAAATAGTAACACAATATACACATTTACAGTTGTTAAATAAGCCTCGGAACTCCTATCTACAGCCACACTCAGAGACTGCCATGCCTTCATATTTAAACTTGTAGGTGACAACGCCCTTGTCTAAATAGAGGATGGATATGGGTTCCAGCTTTGTGGGTACACAGCAGGCTTTGGAAGCCTTCTGGGAATTTTTGAGGTGAACCAAAGCCTGGATGATTGCATGTTTTGTGGGTGTGAGGTGTTCTGCTAGAGGATAGTTACAAACACCACGGCATTCATAGGCTTCATATCCAGGTGGAGCGATGATCCAGGAATCCCACCCAATCTCCTTGAAGTCAATATAGAGGGAGGTCCTTTTGCAGTAGTTCCCTTTGGCATTCCTTCTGATTCGGGAAGTGGAATCATAAATGATATTTGACCTCATCTGCAGTAAAGCCTCTTCCCCAGGGCCACTGGAGAAATCATCCAGGCCTAAGTTGTCCAGTTCCATAAATTGCTCATGAGAAATCATTTCATTCAATTCCTCCTTATGTTCCTTGTCACTGCTTTGATCATCAGAAAACACAACCAGCAAAGGTACATGCTTATTATGGGCACTGGTATCTATTTCTAGTTGTCCCCTGTCAGGACCCTCAGCTTCTTCATGTCTGCTCTCAATGTGGACTTCCAGCTGGTGGGTGGATGAACCTAATTTTTGCCAGCGTTTGATGGCATCTGTGACATCAAAAGTCTCCCACTCATTGTTGGTTCCGTAGATCTTCTCAGACACCAAAATCAACATGTTTCTTTCATTGTCTCTCTCGTCTTTGCTCTCTAGTACTTCAAAAATGGTAATTTTCCGGTCCACTCCTTCATACATCAGGCGATCTCTTTGCACTAGCGTATACAACCTAAGTTCAGCCATGATAACCTCTTCATGGTGAGGGATGGACACGTTGAAGAGGAGAGGATATTTCCGGAGCCCATTAAAACTGACTGGTTGGGAGAACAGATCTGAGAAAAAAAGAGACAAAAATTAGATTTTTCAATATGTTAAACTGTTGCTTAGATATGTAAAAAGAGGATATGCCCATGTAGAAGCTTGATAGAGAAGGAGATGAGATCAATGAAAGTATACATAATGTTAGGGTTCTCATAATCAGAAATACTGAAAGGACAATAGTCGAATGCTAAATTGGGTTAGGTTGCCAAGATTAATTTTTAAAAAAAATATGACCAAATGGGTCAGATGAGAGCTCTGATGGCTCTTATGGTAGGGAATTGTGCTGCCAATCCAAAGACACATGGTTCAAATCCGCCAGCTGGTCCAAAGGAGAAAGACGAGCTATTTCTTCCTGTGTAATTCCTGTGAAAATCTGCTGGAAGGTCAGGTGTGAGTTGGTTCCAATACGATGGTACATAACAATGACAAAATGCATAAGAGGAAACTTGCAGTCTTGCTTAAGTAGCTTATCAACTATAGCATCATAGACCTGAGAGTTTAGGGATTGTGAAACCCAATCTCCTGTTTTCTAACCAGAGATTATCCATTAAGTGGGAAAGGTGGTGATCATTCTTACAGTAAACTTTTCATTAATGAGGACTATGCTTGGCTGCTAATAGAAAGACTGGCAATTCAAACCCACCACAGCTGCACTGGAGGAAGATGTGACAACTTGATCTCACAGAGATTACAGCCTAGGGAACAGTAAGGGGCAGTTCTACTTACCACATGGGGCTGCTATGACTTGAAATCTATTGTCACTCAACAACAGATCAGGAATTTGCAAACTGTGCCACACAGGCCAAATCTTGCCCACAATCTGATTTCTAAAGTTTTATACTGGCCTGTTTGTTTCTGAATTATCTATTTTTGGTTTTGTACAATGACAGAGTTAAATAGATGCAACAGATAGCTCACAAAGTTTATTTACTATTTTATTTAACGTAGAATAACTTGGTGGAAATAAAAAGCAACTTTGCAGAAAAAAACCCCAGCAAACCCTGTTCTTGACAACAAAGCCTAACAAGATCAACAAAACAGACATAAATCAGTGGGGTCACAAATCAGTGGGGTTTGACATTTGGGTGGAATGGGAGAAAATAAATCTTGGAGATAGATCAATTGTTGTATGATTACAATTCTAGTCCCAAAATGGGTGTATCACATATGAAAAATTCAAGAATGTTTGTTAAATAATGTGTTAAAGGTACATTCACTTTATAAGCATACCTCCAAATACTATCATTATTGACTTCTTATCTAAAAATTTTACTGTAAGTTCAAGGCTTTCACGCACTTGCTTTAGGGAATAGGTGTTTATGATGGGCTCCTTGAAGGCATTTGTCATTTGATTATCAAAGGGATTTAAAGACACTAATTAAAGTATATGACATCATCTTTGGTAGTGCTTCTATATATTCAATTAATGATTTTTATTGGATCACTCTTTCAGATTATACTCTTCAATATTATCCTTTATCTTGGTTTCATTATTTTTGTATTTATTACCTCTTTTATACCGTATGATTATCTGATTCAAAGTGGCCAAAGCTGATCCATCTCATCTCACTAATATTTAGTATGTTGATGTTCATGTATTCCATTTCATTTTTAACAATTCCCAGTTTTCCAAGATTCAAGCTATGTACATTCCATGTTCTAATTATTAAATGATATCAGTTATTGTTTTTCTTCATTTCAACTGACTTCCAATCTGGGTTCTACCATTGTTGTTGTTGTTATTAGGTGCCATCGAGTTGTAAACGACTCATAGTGACCCTACAAATGAAAAACCTGAGCACTGTTCATAGGGTTTCTGGAGGCAAGCCATTTTGGAAGTGGATGCCACACCTCCTTCCAAGCTTGTTTTAATCAAGAAGCTCCACCAAACACTGTCCACCATGGGTGACCATTACCACATTTGGCACCTCAGTGTCACAGTGTTTAGCATCATAGCAACCACAAGTTACCTCTGTATAGCAATGCACAGAACAGTGCTATACCATCTAGAAGAATGTTTGACAAAAAACCAATTTGAACCAGGCCCGAGGGCCGCAGTTTTTGGGGTCCTGTGCTTTTTCAGGCCTGTGTTTGACATGCAGTACTGCTCTTACCTCTAGGAGCAAGGCCCTTGAGGCTTGGCCTAGGGTTTCAGGCAGCTGGTGGCTTAAAGCCCCAAAGGAAAAGGGGAGGAGAAGGCGGCCAGGTCGTTCCTGGATGACTCTACCCAGGTTTTCTGTGACTTCTTGCTGCCTGAGCATGGTGGTTCATACGTGCAAGTCTCAAGGTTTTGGGGTCGTGTGTTTTACGGGCTTGTGTTTGATGTGCAGTACTTACTGCTCTCCCCCTCAGGAAAGGGTTCCTTGAGGTTTGGCCTATGGTTTAAGGCAGGTGGTGGCTTAAAGCCCAAAGGGCCAAAGGGGGTCCTATCACTACACTATTATAACTATCCTCTTCCTTTAAAGGCCTGTTATTTAGGAAGTAGATGGCCCCTCCTGCTTCCTAATCTGTCTTAATCAGGCATTAGGGATATAATTTCTGATGTCAGGTGCATCCTGGCTGAAAGTAAGGAATACCAGAAGAATACCTATTTGTACTTTATTGACTATGCATAGACATTTGACTGTGTGGATCTTAATAAGTTATACTTGGCACTGAGAAGAATGGCAATCCAAGAGCACTTAACTGTCTTCATGCAGAACCTATACCTGGACCAAGAGGCTCTTATGAGAATGGAGCAAGATAACAGTGAATTGAATAGTTTAAAATTGAGAAAGAGTGAAGCAGAGTTGTAGTCTCTCTCCATACCTATTCAATCTGTATGCTGAGCAAATTATCTGAGAAGGTGGAATCTATGAATGTGGCATCAGGATTGGAGGAATCAATAACCTGCAGTATGCAGATGACACCACCTTGCTTGCTGAAAGTGAGGAAAATTTGAAGCACTTGTTGCAGAAGATTGAAGGATGCAGTCTTCAGTTTGGATCGCATCTGAATGTATAAAAAAACAAAGATTCTTACCACTGGACTGATAGGCAACATCATGGTGGATGGAGAGAAGATTGAAACTGTCAACAGCTTCATCTTGCTTGAATCCACATTTAAGACCCTTAGTACCAGCAGTTGGGAAATAAGACATACTACTGGGAAAATTTGTAGTTAGGGACCTCTCCAAATTATTGAGAAGTAATGATGTCACCTTGAGGACTGATGTGTGTCTGGTTCAGGCCATAGTCTTTACAATCACTTGCTATACATCTAAGGTTGGATAATGAAAAAAGTTTACAGGAAAAGAATTGATGCTTTTGAGCTGTGATGTTGGAGAAGAACACTGAACATCTCATGGATGGCCAAGAGAACAAACAGATATGTCTTGGAGAGGATGCACAGCCAGAATGCTCTTTGGAGGCACAAATGATGAGGCTTCACCTCACATACTTTGAATATGGTGCTAGGAGGGGCTATTCCTTGAAAAGGGACATGAAGCTGGGAAGGGTGAAAGGTTGGAGAAGAAGAGGATGACCCTTAACCAGGTGGATTGACATGGCGACTGCTGGAATGGTCTCTCGTGCATCAGAAAGGGTGAGGATGGCACAGGATAGAACAGGGTTCAGATCTTTTGTTCACAGTATCTTTATGAGTCATGCTCAACTCGATGGCACCTAACTGCAACAACCATCTCTTTTATACCTGCTATAAACAATAGGAGTCACAAAATGATAGTTTTAATGTGATATATATATATATATTGTTTTTAATCCACATTAGTAAAAATTATATAGTACTTTAGATATGATAGCTTTCTTGTTGTACCATAACAAATCACCTTTCCTACTGCTAGAGGAAAATAAATACTTACTGATAGAGTGAATTTAAACTCATGAACTTTGAAAAACTTAATATTTTGTCCTGTTTGATGGGTTAGTTGGAAAACTAGAACTTGCTGGCACAATCTTCACAGTCTCTCCCTGCTCTCTGATACTTCTCTGATAAATCTTCAACCCTTGATCAAGATGTAATTACTATTCAGTACATGAGACATTGCAATTGTTCATTTAATAGTTGTTGGAAGATAAAATGTAAATCTTCTTGTTTCAAGAGAGTGTTCTTTGTCATTTGCCAGAACTCCTTAGCTTTACTGGATTTCCTGCCTATGGGTACTTATGAGTCCTGGAAAGCCCTCTTGCTTTGTCTTCACTTACTCAATGAATGGTAAGACTCAGCTCTCATCCTTCCCTGTGTCACTCTCTCTCCTCACTTCCTTATTTGGAAGTCCACTTCCCACTGAGTGACTTGAGCACTTTCTATCTATCATCTATCTATCTATCTATCTATCTATCTATCTATCTATCTATCTATCTATCTATCTATCTATCTATATCATCTATCTATATTTCTTCCCCCTTTACGTTCTTGTACTTGTCTTTTTAGGAATGGATCTTCCCAACTAAATTTTCATTATGCATCAGGTACCACTGCTTAACTGGTGGTTTTGTGTGTGTGCTTTTTTTTTTTTTTTTAACCTCTGAAAATCTCTGACAAAGACACAACCATTTAAGAATATTTATTTATTGATGATCTTGGACTTCAACTTGAACAAACTTATGGATATATTGGTATATTGATACCAAACCAGGGAGCTCTGGTGGCCTAGTGGTAAAAAACTACACTACAATCTCAACGACACACGTTTCAAATTCACCAGTTGCTCCATAGAAGGATAGACTATGTCCTCTTGTATGATTAACTGCTTCTGAAAATCCACTGGAGGGTTAGCCGTGGATATGTTCTGGCTTGACGGTACACAACAACAATAGCATACTAAACAGGTTAGTAACTGGAGTATTTGGGAAGCTTTCTTTCCATTATGAGAATGGAATCAACTGTATTCATTTAACAGGGAACATAAAAAAGCAATGATAGAGACTGGTTTTTGCACAACCAAAAAGTGAGAGTAAAAATTCACTGTGGTGGAAGGAAAGGATTATAAAGGCACACAAAGAAACAAGTGATGGTAATAGATGCATTCACAGCTTTGATGTAGTGGCACCAACAAATCCTAACAATACCCAAAACCGAAAACTTACACACTTTCTATGTGTGTAGTTTGGAACTCTGGTGGCTTAGTGGTGAGAAGTTGTGCTACCAGCAGGTGATTTGAGCTGCTCTGTGGGAGAAAGATGGGCTATCTTCCCCTGTGCAATGTGAGTTGGTTCTAATTCAATGTCACATAGCAGCAATGGGTAGTTTACCATATGCCTACTGTATTGTAGTAAAGCCATTTAAGGGAGCTCTGGTGAACTGGTGGGTAAGGATCTGTGCTGCCAACTCAAAGGCACCCAATTTGAATGCACCAGATACTCCAAGAAAGGTGGGAAATCTTCTTCTGAGCAATTTACTGTCTGCATATTGGTTCTGATTCAGTGACACATACAACAACAAAAAGAACAAAGCTGTTGGAAAAAATATTACCCTTAGCAAAATCCTGTGGAAGTGTAAATGAAATAAGTAATGTGTGGGAGTGCTAAATTTCCAACCAAGGGAACAAGTATTTTTTGAGCTAATTTAATATGTCAGACAAATATTATCCTATTTAGTTATACAATAACCCCCAAAACTTAGATATTTCTTTTGTATTCACTTTGCATTGGAAGACATAGAGCAGAGATCTTAACAACAGGGTAAAAATGTAACATTGCAAGGACCTGAAGGCATGATTTTGCCACCTTGGAGGTAGGAATCAATTTGTTAAAAAAAAAAAATAAAACAAAACAAAAAACAAACTCATTCCCATCAAGTTGGAACCAACTCATAGCTCAGTGACTGTAAATCTAGTAACAAGAGACTGCCTATCTCTCTCCCATGGATCGGCTGGTGGATTGGCTTCTTTGGATTGGCAGTGCAACTTGTTGTGGACTAAGCCATTTGTTGGTGTATACCATTGAGTTAGAACTGACTGATAGCTGCCCCTCTGGTGGGTTTTCAAAGGCAGTTAATTAGCATGGGAAGAGATTGCCCATGTTTCTCCCAAGGAGTAACTGGTGAATTAGAACTGTGTGACTTCAGTATTGCTGCATAGGTTCTTATCACTAAGCCACCAGAGCTCCCTTACTAGGCTACCAGAGCTTACTATTGCCTTGTTCCTCTGTGGGAGCTACACTAGGAAGACTTAAATAGTCAAAGGATACACTTCTTGCAACCTACCAGAGCAGCCAACAGGGAGGGTGTAGTGCAAGACTTTGACCTTCAGGGCTACATGCCCTATCTACAGACCAGCAGAGGTACAGAAGCAGGATTTCTATTGAGAGATATGCTCAGGTCCCAGGTAATTTCTAGTAATAATAAATTCTGCAGATTCCATAGCTTGGCCTAGATCACTCACATTCTCCGTGTAAGAAGTGAGAACTGAGAATAGTTCTAATTTCCCAAGGGATGCAAACACTAGTTTTCCAGTCACTTCTGCACCAGACACTTGGTGGAGAGAAGCACAAAGGAAGTCTCCCAGGGAAGGCAGTGGTTCATTTTCCATTTAGGCTCACCTACAAATGGAATTTTTAAATTCAATTGGCCATTTCTAATAGAAATATGAGCTAAATATTCTAAGTCTTATAAGTTGACTAATATATATAGGCAAAAAATATTTTAAGAACTAAGCAATTCTTACTCAAAATCTACTCCTGTATCTAAAATATTAAATAATCCTTTTTTAATAAGGGGATTTTGGTGTGTTGGCTTAGCAGGAAAGCGTTACCCTGCCAACCCAAAGGCAGGGGATTCGAATCTACTAGCTGTTCTAGGAAAGAAAGATGTGCAGTGATCCACATGGTTTACAGCATCTGAAAACCAGTTGGAAGGTCAACTGAGTTGGTTCTGACGTAACAGCACAAAGCAAAGACAGCAACACAGCATTAATAATAACCAATTTTTGTTCACCATTTCATTGCAAATGAAGATCTACTTTACCTATAACCTCTTTAGTGTCATTAAACTGTGTGACATAGCTATCTCCAATTTACAAAAGGAGATTGAAGTTCAGAGAAATTAATCTATTTCTTTACAATTGCAAAATCAAATCTCTCTCTCATTGTTGCCAAGTCAAAATCATCTCATACCTGACTCCGCTTTTTATTTCAAAGGCTGTAAATCTCAAGGAAAGAGACTACCTTTCTTTCTCCAGAGGAACAGGTAGTGAATTCAAATCTCCAGAGAAGCCTACTATGGACTACACCTCCAAAATTCCCTGAAAAGTCTAGTAGCTCTCAAAACCCCAAATCCTGAGCTATCTCTTTGATACTGCTTTCCTGCTTTCAAGACTAGCCAATGGTAATAAAAATCTTCTTTTATATGTGCCTAAAGATTTTGTAAAAGAAGTGTTGGCATAGTGCATAACATGCGCTGCTAACTGAAAACTTTAATTATAATTAAAGTGTAATTATTAAAGAATTTTCTTCTTTAGACTCACTGCTTCTGAATGTATACTAAGGGGCAAGAGTTGGTCAACTGGAATCGTATTAAAGGATTAATTTTATCCCATTAGAGTTAGTTATAGGAAGAGAAAACACTTTTCACTAATATTTTAAAGCATAGAACTTGTAATTAGTACAGATCATTAATTGGGCCACATTCACATCCCAGAAACTATAAACTACATTCATGGAATGGCCTACCAAACACAACAAAATTTGAGGAAGACTCTCAAAAACAGACATTTTCATTCTGCATGAGCATTCCTGAAATCACAAAATGGAAGCTCAACCAAAGTTTGAGCAAAACTTGAATCACAATATTTCATTTGTTTTGTTTTCCATTTTTATAATTTCATTCCAAGTGAAATATGGTAAATTAATAGTCAAATGAAGTCTGTGAGATAAATGGCAACAAAGAGTACAGTAGTAGACCAATATTAATTTTCTCTGTTGGTGTTCAAATTGCCCAAGCACTGCATTGAAACTACAGTCACCTTTATCTATAACATTCCTATGCCTGATAAGCTCACTTATTATTTCTTTAACATACTCAAGCTGATTTTCATTAGCAAAAATATAAGCTTACCTTCATTTTTGAAACTCCTAATGATGTTGGCAGATGGCATAGAGGTTCGATCTGTTGCAAATTTGTTGTAGAGTTCCAACATGTACTCTGGTGGGTCAACCTTGACTGAGTCTTCCAGAGGGATATCAGACAGGTTCAATGTTTTGAGAAACTCATTTTTCATGCTCTGCAGCAGTGTGTTAAAGTCAATACCATCTTGTTCTGAAAAGACATCATCAAAGAGTGGCATGTCTTCTTCCAGAGGTTCCAGGTTCATGATGGGACTGCCAAAAACCCAGTGAACCAGTAGGCAGTAGAAAGTACACAGCCCCAGCACTGGAGAAACCATGACTCTATTCGAACCCTCAGCCTAAACAGGAAAGTCTAGCTCTCCTGAGCGGTAAGTGGTCGTTTTATCTTGTGGAGTGTAAATGTCTCATGTCATGAGAGTTGACAAGTTTGGAAAGTCCTTCACTCTCTCCTTCCCCCTACCACTCTTCCTCTCTCCTCTGAAGTCAGGTTGCAGTAATTGGACAACAAAATCCTCTATAGTGGCCTAACCTTTCTTATCTTGCTAGTGTAAACTTGTGCACCAGATTTTGTTTCTATCTTGAAATCCGTTTTTCTTTTAATGAGTATTTTGTAAACATTTCCACATTCTGACACTGAAAGATAGGAAAATTTTCTCCTTAAAAAGGCTCAACTCTTCTTTCTTTCAACTCATTTCCTTTGTCAGGAATGCCTAAATTCTGATTTTATTCATCTTAAGCTCATACATGCAAATATAATAGATACTAAAATGCATTGCCTGTCAGTAGTGATGCATACTACCCTAGGAATGGTTCTTACACCCTTAGTAAACGTTCTGAAGGAACACCAACTATCCGACATCTCCAACTAAAGTTAATAGATACGAATACACACACATACACACATTAAAAGTGCACTTTTAGCAATGAGAAAGTGCTAGCTCTAAGTTCACCTAAGCTCAATAACCTTCTTCCTAAAAATCTGATCTGTTTAAAATGGCTTTTGAGAAATCACTGCAAATTTTCTTTTTTTAAAAATTATAATGTTGGTGTTATGTACCCTTGAGATGGAACTGACCCATACCTGATCCTCCAGAGGATTTTCAGAGGCAGTTAATCACAATACAAGATACTGCCAATCTTTCTCTCGTGGAGCAGCTGGTGGATTTGAACCGCATGACTTTGGTTTGGCAGTGCCTACCACAAGGCCAGCAGAGCAAACAAGTAAATATGTATCAAGTGCCTCCTTACAAATGGATATTGTGCTAAGTACTACATAAATTATGTAATGTTTTCTTCATAATAATGCTATTATTATCCCTATTTCATATCTGGATCATCATCAATGTTAAAGAGCTCACTAGAGATTAAATAGCTACAGAGCAAACCTGAGCAGTCTGATTCTTATACAAAAAAAGCGTATTTTCAAGTTAAAGTTTTGTTCATTTATATCAGTAAATTAGTGACTGCATCTCAGCTTCATTTATCTTTACTTTAAAGTTCCTTAAGTTTTATCTTCACATTCTGCTTTATTCTGCTCCAAAAAGGTAAAATGTTGCTCATACAATGGATTACCATAGAAGAAATTGTGTTTTTGAGGAGAATATTTCACTGCCTTAAAATTAACCATTGATTCAGTGGTTGCTGATTTTGATTTTTATTCAATTCTGTATGTAATAGAAGTGTCTGCTCTCATTTTAAAGAAACAACTACAGACTGAAAAAAGACTGTACGCTGAACAGGTCCACAAGTGAACCTGAAGATATTATTTGCAGGTGATGCATTTTCATTTCTGACTTGCACCACAACAAGCACCCACTTATCTTTACACACAGAAAGATGTCATTGTGCACTCCAAGACTGTGAGTGGCAGGCATGGTGTGTCCTTGCCACCGGACAGCACGGTGAGTGCCAGCACTTGTTATTGGAGTACTGGCTTCAAAGGCCAAAAGCAAAGACAGACATCTCCCATTGCAGAGTTCTGATTCTTGACATTCTCAGGGATGAAAACAGACTGAGACTTTGCTGGTTTCCTGTATTTGATGTCAGAGAAACATGTATATATGATTTCTCTAGGAAAATGCTTGTGCCTTAGAGCAATTAAATGATATAATAAGAATAACTGTGTTTCAATGTACTTATGAGTTGTTGTGAGTTGCAGTCAACTGGAAAGCACATAATAACATTTCAATGACTAGATATTGTTTATTAAATACATGCTTTAATGTGTCCTTACGTTATACTTGAGTTTCATCCATGAAGAAAGGGCACAAAAGCTTCCCCTCTTCTCAATCTGTTATATTTGACATGTGTAGCTCCATAATTTTTTTTCTAGAATCTTCTCTTGATAAATCTCACTAAACTCTAAAGAGTTCAAATACTTCCACCTTCTTTCAATTGTCATAATGTTTTTTGACACAATTGACTTTATTTTTTGTCCCTAAAGTTATTATTTTAGCAGTATGATTTATTGTCTGATTTGCTAGCAGTAGTCAAGAAATGAAAAAAAAATATATTGCATTGTGTATACTTACTGCAAAATATCTTTTTAAGATATTTTTTATGATTTTATTAAAGAAGTGACTTTTTTTATTTAGCTTTTTGACCTTGTGCTTTGGTGCTCTACATGATCAGAGAAACTTCTCTAGTAATGAAGTATAGAAGTGATCCCTGAAAGTATAGTCTTTCTCTTTAAAATCTTAAAGTGTAAAGATATTACCAAAAGCAAAAAGTACACATGACCCAAGTCCTGGTATTTTCAATAGACTCCTATGTGTGCAAAAGTTGGACAATGAACAAGATAGAAGAATTTATGCATATAAAATATGACATTTATGCATATAAATGATGATAAAAAATATTGCATATACTACATACTGTCAAAAGAACACACAAATGTCTTTGGAGAAGTGCAGTCAGAATGTTCCTTAGAAGTGTCAGTCATCTCACATACTTTGGGCGTGTTATCAGAAGGAAACGGCAGAAATAAAGGTGGAGAATCAATGAGAAAGAAGATTTTTTTTCTTCTTAAGCTTTATTTTTTAAAAGAATTTTAATGAGCATTTGCAGAGATTTTGGATTTGTGGCTACAACAATGGAAACAGCAAAAATTATGAGGGTAACAGAGGACCAGTATGGTCTCATTCTATTGTACACAGGCTTGATATGACTTAAAGCCAACTCAAAGGCACCTAAAAACAACAGAAATTTACTGTTAATAATAGTTGAATATAAACACTGACTAAACCCCTAAGTCAAAGTTCTGTAAACCACGAAGTATTAATATTAAAAAGCTCAACTCAAACTCACTGCTGTCGAGTAGCAGTTGAGTGGATTTCCAAGGCTTTAAATCAAGAGGCAATTGCCCATCTTTCTCCCATGGAGCAGCTGGTAGATTTAAAATGCCTGTGATTTCTAAGTTAGCAGCACAACTCTCTACTAACTGGATCACTAAATCATCTCTATCTACACATTATTAGATCTAGCAGATTGACATTAGAACAAACAACCTACACTGATTACGCCCTTGCTTGCTTCTAGAATTTTGTCTATTATTGCCATTTTTTCCCTCCATTCCAGATCTTGCCAACTATACCCAACCTAGGAAACCATTGGGAGGCATTCTGGTCTTAAGGAGGGGTCAAAGAAATCCTCCTCTTTTCCTCTGCTATCATCTGCCCAGTACCTTCCTCTGGGATTGAAAGTTCTCAGGCATTACCAAGAAGTAGTCATCTGAACAGAACAAGGGGAGACTACATGGTTTAAAATCAGGAAATGTGTAAATCAAAGTTGTAACCTTCTTTATACAATGTTTAGTTTTGGTGCTGAGAAAGACTGGAAACAACCTGCTATATGTGGATGATACAACTTTGATTACTGGAAGTGAAGAGGACTTGAAGCACTTATTGATGGGGTTAAAAAAAATATATCCTTCAGTATGGATCAAACTTCAATATAAAGAAAACAAAAAATCCTCACAAATATATAAATCATTATGTTACTGTTATTGTTACTGTTGTTATGTGCTGTATACGACTCAAAGTGACACTACGCACAATAGCTCTGGGCCCTGTTCTATCCTGAGCCAATCTCACTGTCTCTAACACACTAACCCTTATTACCCCAGTTATTTTGTTAATCTGCCTCATCTAGGGTCTTCTTCTACTGTGCTGTCCATCAACCCTTCCAAGCACGATATCCTTTTTCAAAGACTGGTCCCTCCTGGCTACATGCTCAAAGTATGTGAGATGGAATCTCAAAATTCTTTACTCCAAAGAACACCCTTTCCAACATAGACCTGTTATTTCTCTTGACAATCCATGGTATGTTCAATACTCTTTTCCAGCACCACAACTCAAAGGCATCAATTATTTTTATGTCATGCTTGGTCATTGCCCATCTCTCTGAAGCATAACAAGTAATTGTGAAGACCATGGCCTGGATCAGGTTCACTTTAATCTCTAAACTGATATCCTTGCTCTTCAATACTCTGTAGAAGTCCCTGACAGCAGATTTTTCTAATGAAATTAGTCTTTTGATATCCTGACTGCTGATGCCAAGAGTGTTGATTGTGGAACCGAGCAAGCTGAAACTGTTAGAAACCTCAATCTCTTCTCTATATGTCATGATGCTGCCAATTGGCCCAGGGGTGAGAATCTTTGTTTTCTTGATGTTGAGTTTCAATCTATATTTCAGATTCCTTGACCCTATGCAGCAAATGCTTCAGAGGGTCCTTAGTTTCAACAAGGAAGGCTGTGTCATCTGCATAACACAGATTGTTGATGAATCTTCCTCCAGTCTGATGCCACATTCCTTCTCATAAAGTCCATCCTCCCTCATTATCTGTTCTGGATACAGACTGAAAAGGTATGGAGACAGGACACATTATTATCAAGTGAAGAAAAATTGAAGTTGTCAAGAATTTAATTTTTTTATTGCAAAGCACATTTAATATCATGAATGCAATACAAAAGGCAATAAACAAAATACAATGAAGGAACACATCCCCCATTAACACAATGATCTTTCAGCATGTGTCTGTTGAATGGAATGGGGATTCAATCCATTTCACTGCTAGGGGAGAAATAAACACAGGGATCTGAGCACAACCATTGCCCTTATACAATCTAGTTGTGAAATGAATGTTTATCATGCTTTGAACAGTTCAGACCTGGTTTTGACAACCACACCTCTATTTTTGTACAGTCTACAGTATTAGCCACCATTCAAAGAACACACCATTGATTAAATCCATTGATTAAAGGCTCAATCAAGTAACAAAGCCCCAAGCAAAATGGTTAGTTACATGTATGAACTACTTGTAGTGACATCTATTAGTCAATTCTCATGACTATTCAAAGTTGGTTCTCAGCAAATAAACTCTTTAAAGGCAGTATTACCTCATTCAAGTTTTTTTGTTTTTTTTTTTTTTTTGTTTTTTTTAAGGGTTTCACTCTTTATTTTTTTTAAAGCATTTATAAAAATCAAGCTGGAGAGGAAAATATTTTTCAAAGGGTACTTCAGAAAGATCTCTCTCCAGTGGTGACTAGGCAGAAGATGGGCATGTGAACTCCTCCGAACACCAAGAACACTGTCACAAAAGGAAAGAATTAAAAAACAGGGCAGACGAGAGACTACAACAATGCAGCCAACACTGAGACAGGTTTCCCAGAGAAAAACCTTCTGCTTCAGTGGGCCCCTGCAGAGCAAGATGCTGGCTGAGAGTGTAAGGAAGGAGCTCACCAGAGAGCATTATTAGGAGCTCAGGGCCAGGTACAGGCAGCCACGGCCCTCCTCCCTCAAGCTCATCAACTACAAGTAGGAATACTGGCTGATTTTGGTAGGACTCAGCGGGTATCCAGTGTAAATTGTTGAGCCTCGGGAAGATCCAATGTAAGACTGAGTGGCAAACTGGTGTTGGTATTGAGCAGGGGCCACGCTGGCGGAAGTGAGGAGGCTGGGCCCAACACTGACAGGCACCTGGTGTACCAGAGTGCTAGGGTGAGTGGTATAGGCTGCAGCATGCTTGAAGAACCTTGAGGGGAGAAAAGATGAGCAATAGAGCTGGTGGAGCCCAATGCGGCTGCAGAGGTGGGAGCGGCATACATATCAAGTTTTGACCCAGAAGTTCAACAATAATCATCAAGTCCACCGTCTTATTGGCAAAGCTAATATACAATGTCTCTAAGTCACTATGCTCAACGTTAAAGAGTGATGCATATTCCATTTTAGCTTTTATTGGAATTTTACATGTTCAATTCTGGTTTAAAATGTTTAGGTTTTCATTCCTCCAAACTGTCTGATGACACAGTGTGCTTC
This sequence comes from Elephantulus edwardii, assembly GCF_000299155.1. Classification (NCBI taxonomy): domain Eukaryota; kingdom Metazoa; phylum Chordata; class Mammalia; order Macroscelidea; family Macroscelididae; genus Elephantulus; species Elephantulus edwardii. Next base: position 414,532 of record NW_006400175.1, read on the forward strand.
ACTGTGCCTTAAGAAGACTTAAGACTTCTGTTTCTCCCTCTGTTTTCTTCACACAGAAATTTTTCTCAAGTTTCTGAAATTCCTAGAAGGGGACTGTCTCAGAGGTAGCTACTCATTCGGAATAATCCAAAGCCATCAGGCCTCTGAAGCAAGGGGAAGGGGAAGAGAAAAAAACTGAAACACAAGGTTCATCTGCTAAGTTTTACATTAACCAATACAAGAAGGACAGTTAAGAATGTTGCTTTTTTGGCTCAAAAAGTCTGAGTCTTGGTGTGGAAACGAGTATGTGGCTGTTCCACCCCAGCTTTCTTGCAGTGGGACTGTCAGGGAAGTCTTGACTGGGGAGTATGATTTGTTTATCTATCAGGCGTAAACTTCCAGGCACTCAGTTCATTTTGGGCTTGTTCTAGTTTGTCTTTAGTCTGTTCCAGTTCACCTTGCATTTTTAGGAAAAACAAGTTGATCTCTGCGTCTGCTATTGTAGATCTCAGTTGGGCAACGCTCGGCTGCTGGATTTGCTTGAGGTACTGGATCTGAGTAGTACACTCTTGCATCTCTTGATCTTTGGTTGCTAGTCTCATTACAAGGATGTTTTCTCTGCGTGCAGACTCTTGTTGTTGCTGCTTCAGTTTTTCTTCAGATTCCCTTAAGCCAGTTACATCATTAGAATTAAGATCTGTGTACTTGCCCTCCACAGCTTGCACATATGCTTCATACTACTTCCATCTTAGAATCAACTCATCTCGAGCCATAACTTTGAAGTCTGTTTCACTCAAGCGAACCTTTTTGGGAAGAAATTCTTCGTTGGTCATCTTGAATCACACGCCACCTCGGGGCCCCGCGGCGCCGCCCGCCCCACCAGCCCGCCGCCCACCTGCCCGCGCCGGAGGAGAGGCGAGCAGCAGCGGCCCCGCGCGTCCCAAGCCCTGAGGTCTCCGGAGCGCCAAGAATTTAATTTTGTTTGGATGCACAATCAACATCTGTGAAAGCAGCAGTTAAGAAATCAAACCACATGTTAATTACATTGGGCAAATTTGTTCCGAAGGATTTCTTTAAAAATGCCCATTTAAAGATGAAGGTGGACCTGCCTTAAGCACTGATATTTTTCCATTGCTTCAAATACATATTAAAATTGAGTAATGGATAAAGAAGACTGATGTAGAATCGATGTCTTTACAATGTGATGTTAGCAAAGAATATTGACTATTGTATGGGCTTTTAAATTAAAAAGCAAATCTGTCTTGGAAGAAGTACAACCAGAGTACTCATGGGAAGAAGAATGGTGAAACATTATCATAAAAATTAGGACATGCTGTTGGAAGAGGCTTGTTCTTGAAAAGAAGACATTAAGCTTGGAAAAGTAGAGAGTCAGAGAAGTAGAGGAAGAACTTTTAATGTAATGGATTGTTGCAGTGACTGCAATGAATGGGTTTATCACAGCCGAGATTGTGAGGACAGGAAAGATCTGTAGAGTTTCAATCTGTTGCATACATGGTCACTATGGGTCAGACTGATTCAATGGTACCTAACAAGAAGAGGTGAGGAGGAAAGAGGGGCTGAATCAACTTGGAGGTCTTGAATTGTTTTAATAGTCAATAAATGAAGAATTTTGCCTTGCATATGTGTGTATTCGTATGTGAATGCATTTCTCCCACTTGATATTTTAACCTAAAGATATTTTTTCTTGCCACATATTCTTCACAATCATTAATTATAGTAACTATCTAATTTCATTTGTTAGATATTTCATGACCCTAAAAGAGGACATTTTAGTATAGGAAAGAAATGTAAATTCTATTGAAATATGAAAACATTTTTTATTTTAAATATTCTAAATACTTTAGCAATATTGTATAAAATTGGAATCATTTGTCTTAAGTATTCTGGGGCAATCCCAGTAGTGTCCCGAGAACCAGAAAGCTCTGAAGAATAGAATTGTATTTCTTCGAATTATGGAGACTAGACACCCTAAACAGAACATCCACAGGGCCAGGCTGTCTGTCCTTCCAGAGAAACATCCTATCTTGTCTCTTCCAGTTTCTTGGAACCCCAGGTATTTTAGTTTTTGTTTTTATTTTCTTTAATTTGTGGGTACATCTTCTCATACTATCTCCTGAGTGGCCCTATCTCATCTATTCTCCCTTTTTATAGCTGTCACTCAAAAGGAAATAAGACTCATTCTAGTACGAATACATTAATTTAAGTGACAGTTTTTCTAACACTATATCCAAACAAGATCACATTCACCAGGAAAGGGCTTAAGACCTTAGTGTATACGTCATGTTGTTGTTGTTGTGTACCTTCTAGTCAGAACCTACCCATAGCTGATCCTCCAACAAGTTTTCAGAGGCAGTTCATCAAATGGGAGGAGATTGCCCATCCTACTCTCGCAGAACAGCAGGTGGATTTGAACCTTCGGGATTGCACTGAAGCTTTACTTGTGGTCAGTGCATTGCTCTGCCAACACAAATACTAATGGTTCAAATCCACCATTTGATCTATGGTAAAAAGATAGGCATATGTCTTTTTTTCCCCTTTTAGATTCAAATTAAACCATTTGTATTCTAAAACACACAAAAATTTGTACCAATTAAATACAATAAAATTGAAAAATGATATAAATTACAATTGTCTTCATTCTTTAAACAGACAATAGTAAAATATTACAGTCAGCTCACTATACACAAAAATCATGAATAGCAGCTTTTCATTAAGGTTTCCAACATATGCCTCCTTTACTGTTGCCGAGGGCTTAAAAGATCAAAGGTTTAGCAGGCTGTACACATTTTGTCTTTCTCAGAACACATTTATACCTGTACATCTCATCCAAATTACAGAGGCATCTGCATAATAGATACAGAAAGGACTTGTGTGAAAAAAAAAAGACACAAACAACCACATACATAATCTTTCCATGGCTCCATCAGTAGGAGAACATTACCAATGAAGCCACGGACGGTAGTATCATCTGTTCCTGAGCTGTGAGTAGCTTAACCCATCCGACGAGCTTTTTCCAAAATCAAGTAAAATAACAACAACAGCAAAACCACACCACACATCACAAACAAAAGATACCTATACAAAAGAAACCCCAAACTAGCACCCTCCCCCTCTCCAATCCCACTCTTGGTATGTCCTTGAGTTTTCTCACAGTAATACTGCCCTCTGCATTCCTTCTGCCTGGCTGGGCTGCACCAACAGACTATGAAAGCAGGAGTGAGAGCTTGCCCCAACCACTGCCAATCGTCACGCTACCATGTCAAGTCAGCAGGCGGCTGCCAGGTAGAAGGCCAAAGAATATAGCTGTGATAATTTTCAGTGTGTGTGTTTATGGATCAGGATAGAGAATGGCAGCACATGACTTGGTCTCCAAGGGAAGGATGGCACCAAACATGCAGTCAGGCATATATATATACATACAAAAAAAATGCAAGTGGACAGCAAGACATTCAGTCTTAAGTTCTTTGGTTATAAAGGACAGCATCCTGTAACCTTTACTAAGGGAAGAATTTGCAACTTCTTTTTTGTATGCGGCATGTTTGATTTGCTTGAGCCAGAAGAGATTGTCCATTTTGCTTTTTAACAAAGTCCAGTACCGTCTGAGTTTCTACACTTCACCTGTATCTGCATTTTAGTGTGCAGCCTTGTCTATCCCCAGACAAACGATATATATACATTTCATACACATTATATATATTATTTATAAAAAATTAGAGCATTAACTCCACAGTCTACAGTAAGAATTGATTAAAGTTGTAGAAGAATAAAGGTGACTTGTTCAAATCTGCAGAGGTTTCTACACAGTAAGGGTGTGTAGGAAGTGCAAATAAAAATACTGCCACTTAATAAAATCCAGGATTTTCAATGCTCTTGCTGTTCGGAAATAGCAGAAGCTGCCTATTTACCTGAGTGACAATAGGCCACTTCTCCTACTCACTTGAAAAGGGGAAGAAGTTGTCCCAGGAGAAGAAGGGTCTCTGCTTCTCTGAACAGGAGCTGGTCTGAGGTCTGGCAGGGCCCCAGGAGGTGTTAAAGGTGGAAGCTGGTGCTTGGCAGATGCTGGGTGCTAGGATGGGCACTGGGCCAGTTCCTGAGGTACTCACTGCCTTCATGGTGCTGTTATAGCAGCTGTTGTCCCCTGGTCACTGTCTAAAGCAGATCACAGCTGGCCAGGGTCCTGCAATGCATCTGACATACTCTTACCATCAGTTTTACTTGGCAGGCTCTTCTGCTTCAAAAGTTCTCCAATGAAAGAATGTGTCAAACCTTCAAAGTTGTTCCCATCTGACACACCCATGAATTCTGTGAAAGACTGGTCCTCCAGGATGTTCATGGTGTGTTCGATGGTCAGCTCCCTGGGGGAGAATTTCTTGGCTGGTGGGCATTTTTTTGCTGCGGCAAGCCTAGAGTTCTGAACATGAGCTAGTCCTGCACAGTATTCTGGAGATTTTCTCAGGGTTGCTTTGGAATGATAGGTTCCCTTTGGCTAAGGCACTGTTTTCCTTGAATGGCACTATGCTTAACTTCTCCTTTATCATGCCTCTCTCTTGTTTGGTCAGGTCTCTAAGGAGAGTCTGCACTCGTGTATGAGTGATGGTTCAGAATACTCCTGGAAGTCTGCAACCTTCACCTGGAATACTGTTTTGGTCCCAGCACCAGGCAGTGGCATCCCTGGGGCACCTGCAGACTGGGTTCCACGTCTTATAATGGAAACCCACATACCAGTTCTCTTCCTTGATCTGAATGCGGATGACTTCATTTCTAACGAACAGCTCATGGGCCTGCATGCATCAGGCATGAACTCCATCCTGCCCAAGGAACATGGGAACCAGTTTTTCTACCTGCCTATCACCTACAGCCTCTTAGGACTCCTTGGTGCATAATTCTGTTCACTTGAATAGGGTCACCCCTCAGAATGAGAGGATCTACCTGATCATGAAAATCACATTCCATCTCAGCCAACCCCCGCCCCCCTGCTATAGAGCTAGTCCTGAGAAAACGGATTGCAGCCAATATTTACAACAGAGTTCCACCCAGAGCTTGAAGAGGAGAATATCATTGAAAAATATTTTTTATTCCTGTGGTGTCACCTATGAAATAGTCTCCAATATACCAAAGGCAACAGAGGAGATTGAGGATAGGGAAACACTGGCTTTCATGGCAGCAAGGAGTGGAAACGAAGGCACATCAGATGGGGAGACCACACTCATGGGATGCTGCAGGTGGAGAACATTCTAAACCTTGAACACCTCAGGCAGGCTGTCACTGTAAAAGAAGCACTTTCCACCAAATCCTGGCATATATGGAGGAGTCTCAGTACACCGAGTGTCTACAACGTCTCTTCCAGGTGACCAAACCTTTCTGGCTTTGATGAGGATAAGGGTTGGTCAGAGAACCAGTTAGACATGTCTGACTACAGCTCCAGTTACCAAGATGTAGCATATTATGGAACTCTATCCAGGGATTCACCTCGAAAGAGTAAAGAAGGCAGTGGGGTGCCAATGATTAGCCACTGTACCACCAAGGATCCTCATGTCTTGAAGAAAGGTTTGCACAGCAAAGAATCCTCATGCCTTAATAGTCAGCCTTTCAAAGCATTCTTTCCTCAGTCTTCAAAGTTTTTAAAACCTTTAACGTCTGTAGAAGATGAGTATAAGAAAAGAACAGCTCTTCTAACCCAGTAGAGGATGCCTTCATCTCAGGCACATAATGCTGGTTGCATTGTACTCTCAGGAAGCAATGCCAGCAGCATGGCAATAGAACTCAGTAGCAAACATGAAAAGAAGATTGACTTGGAGGAGGAAGAAATTGAACTGGAAGCTATTAACAGGAAGCTGATCAGCTCACAGCTGCCTTATGAATCTGTGGAGTATGCTGACTTCAGTGTTTATAAAGCCAGCTTGGAGAACAGGGAGTGGTTTTCTTCTAAAGTAGATTTGACAAACTCATGGGTTTCAGAGAAAGAAATGTCCCTTAGGCCTATCACCAACAGTATTACCAGTGGCTACTTTTCCCATAGTGCCTCCAATGCCATTTTGTCCGACATGGTGGTCCCTTCTAATGACAGCTCAAATCAGATGGCCGTTCAGGTGAAGGATGCAGACTCCCAAGTGAAGGGCATGTAACTTTTTAAGGGGACAAAATTTAATGCACCATTATAAAATTGCTTACTTGAAATGAGAGTTGGAGAAAGCAAAAATGTAAAGTATTAATAAAAAGAAAGGCAAATAATAATCTTCATAGTACAACACCAGTCTCAGAAACATATGAAGATTACTGATGTAGGTCATGGGATTGTGGGAATAGTTTACTCATGAGACTTTTACCTCTACCTTCTCCTCCTATCAGTGTATTCTCAACATTGGGCCAAGATCATGCTATGACATCAGTTCATCCCTCCTGAGAGAAAAAAAAAGGAAGTCTGACTAAGACTCTGACAAGACAGAGTGATGATGTTATGGAAAAAGATCAATGGAACAGAATAAAGAGCGTCCATAACTGACATTATAGATTAATGGGAAAAGGATCAATTATTTCATGAATCCTCTAGGAGAAAAAAAAACAAACCTTAAGATTTTTTTTGGGGGGGGGAATAGTGATTTTCACAGCTATATTTCTAAATATGTTTTGAAAAATAATATAAAGGATGCACTAAGTTAACAGATCTTTCAAGTACAATCAGTGACATTGCTTACATTCTTCAAGTAGTTCTCTGCGATTTCCATAGTATTCTACCACCTTTGACTGAAAGCCACCAGACCTTCTCTTTCCACTGAACCTTTTAACATGTGCCTGTTAAATATACTGATCTTAAAAAAACAGACACCCAACTGATCTTTGAAAATATTTTTGTAGCAGAATGAAGCCCATCATTAGGAGGTATATAAGGTTATAATATCTGAATTTTAAGTAACATTTTTATAGTTTTTAAAGCTATTTTTGCATATGCTATTTAAGTAGTAAATGCTAAAATTGAAAATGCCCATTGACCTATGATATCCTAGGAGTGAAATAGACTATTTATTATGCTCTCAGAGTCACTAGAGGTGTTTGACAGCTGTGCTAAGCAACCTCAGGGTCCAGAGACAACGAAGTAAATTCAGCCAGGGTGCTCTGCCACAGCTCTGAGATAAGTGAAGTCTTCTAACACCAGTGGCTGCTAAGGGTTTACTCCACACTCTCAGAGAGATAAGCTGCCATTCACACCTCATGAAACACTCAGATATGAAAAGTAGCTGAGAGGAAAAATTAAGAGACCAGAAGGAGAGCAATCATTTCACTGCAGAAAATGAGTAGATCCCAAGTTGTTTTGCCAAGGAGTCATCAGAAGTGCAGGCTTCTTACTGCATAAGACCATTATTGTAAAAATAGAAGAATAACTAGTCAAATATGTATGAGATCCAAGTGGGAAAGAGGGGTGAGGAGGTGAGGATAGGTTAGAGGGGTGTGGAAATCACTGGGTCACACAGTTTGGTGAGTGCAAGGAGAAGGTGAAGGAAAGGGAAAGATTCAGTGGGGACATGAAAAAGGTGGATAATGATAGCTGTAATTTAATGGTGATTGATTTTAGAAACACAGTGTGTGAGAATGATTGTACAATATGAATGAATGAATGAAAGTGTGAAACACAATCTACGAATCTTATACGCAAATAATATAAAATAAAAATTTAAAAAGTAAAATCATGGACTTCGTAGTGCTGGGTTTTCTAAACACGTAAATGTGAGATCAAGGAGAAGAATTGGGCTTTACATGGACTCCCACTCTGTGTCAGTCAATTTGCACTATCTCATTTGATGCTTTTGGGCTGTGGTATTGATAAAGAATATTGAATATACCAAGGACAGCCAAGAGAATAAACAAATGTAACTTGAAGGAGAATGGGCATTCTCCTTCAGTGCAATTAACTGCCTTGGAAAACCTACTGGAGGGTCGACACACAACAGTAATCTTGGAGGAGGGTATAACCACAGTGCTCCCAAGTGCAATCAAAGAAAGATGGTGAAATTTCTTCTCACATATTTTGGGCATATTGTTGTGAGGAACCATTCTTTAGAAAAGGATATCTATCTGGAAAACTAGAGGATTTACGAAGAACAGAAAGATCTTCAGTAAGATAGATTGATACAGTGCTGTCAACAGTAGGCTTGAGCAGATCATGTGGCTAGTGCAGAAAATGTACAAGATTTCAATTTGTTCACAGACTTGCTATATGTCAGAGCTGGCTCAGTGATATTTAAGAATAATTGAACCCTCTGAGTCCCTGGGTGGTGCAAATGATTAAAGTATTCGAGGCCTAACTGACAAGTTAGAGTTTTTAATTCACCCAGAAGCATCTCAGAAGAAAAGCTTGGAGTTCTGCTATGGAAAAAAAAAAAGCAAATGAAAACCCTAGGGGACACATTTATACACTGGCATGCAGGTTAGAATCACCTCTCTAGAAACTTTCTAATCCAAATTTCATTCTGAACTAATATTCCCTTTGTATAGATGAAATGTAGGGCCAAGAAGTAATATAAATTGCTTCAAGGCAACACATCTAAACACATAGTCTTGTCTATACTTCCTCCTTTTCTTAAACAACACTTTTAAGCTTATCTAGTCCGTGTAGCTAGACTATGAGGAAGTACATTTGTCATGATATAAAACAATTAATTTTTTACTATAAATTAGGTATAGAGGGATTCTTGTATAAGCTGTTAATGCTGAACTTGGAAAATGACCTAGAAAATGATAGATACTTTGCAGGGGATAGAAGGCAGTTTTGTGAAAATATTAAGCTCAGCCCAAACCTATTTGTGAATCTAAGTATCCAGAGTCTGAAACTATATATCATGTCTTACCACCCCATACCAAACCACATCATACCAAATGACACCATGCCACACCAAATTAAACCACACCAAATGAATCCATACCATACCATGCCATACCATACCATACCATACCATACCATACCATACCATACCATACCATACCATACCATACCATACCATACCAATCAAACCTATAGGACAAAGTAAAGCTATATGGTTTCCGGGACAACTCCTTTCTGGAAGCTAGCTGTCTCATCTTTCTTTCACAGAGTACTTTATGGGTTAAACACCCTATCAGTTAGCATCTGAGTGTTTGACCACTGCATCCCCAGGACTTCTTTGTATAATAATGTAATTCATTGTCATCTAGTTGGAACCAACTCACAACTCCCGGGGCTTTTTGGAGTCTTTGAATCAAATGGGAAAAGATAACCCTCATCTTTATCCTGTGGAACTGCTGCTGAATAACCAGAGAGAGCTAATTCCTTATGGACTAACATCACCAAAGCTCCACATATGATATTTGTTGCTGTTGTTATGTGCCATCAAGTTGTTTGCACCTCATAGTGACCCTATGTATAATAGCCCTAAACCCTACTCTATACTGTGCAAACCTTATTGTCTCTGACACACCTACTGCCGTTACCCCAGTCACTGAGCCAACCGATTTCATTGAGGATCTTCCTCTCTTGTTCTGTCCCTCCACCCTGCCAAGCTTGATGTCCCTCTCCAAGGACTGGTCCCTCCTTGCAACATCTCCAAAGTATGTCACACGGAGCTTCAGAATCCTTGTCTCCAAGGAGCAGCCTGTTTTAACCGTCTCCAAGATGAACCTGTTTGTTCTTCTAGTAGTCCATGGTATATTCAACAGTCTTCTCTAGCACTACAGCTTTTTTTTTTTTACCAAAAACATTTAATGGAATGTAAAAATGAACATCTAAACTCATTACATTATTTTTTGAAATTTTATGGTAGAAAAATACTATGGGGAGACACTTCTTATTAAACTGACAGGCCACGGTCTCCCTTCCCCAGCTTCTCTGTACCCCGTCGTCACTGGCTCACTAGCTTCTTCTGACCCTCTTTGCTGCGACGGCATCCTCATCCTGCTCCGGGTCTCTGGGGGCAGCACCTCTCTTGGCCCTGCGCGTGGCTCTGCGCAGGGCTCTTCCATCACCCTGGTTTGAATGAATCTTCTCAGTAGGTTCCTCTATGCCCTCCGGTTTCGTCTGGTTTTTAGACCTCAGCCTTGAGGATCGAGTTCCCAGCAATGGGACTTTATCTTCTGAGACTCCCCTGGAGGGGTCACCAGTCTTATTCAAAGAGGTGTTCTTTGTGCTGGGCCCAGCCCCTCGCCTCCTGGAGGCGGTGCCCAGGATCTTCTCTGCACTGGGCTCAGGGTCAGTACTGTGTGTCCTGATGGCAGTGACAGATTCTTTTTCCTTGCTGCGCCGGGGCTCAGCCCCTCACTTTCTGGTATTGAGCAGCATCTTGTCTGCAATGGGCTCTGCATCAGATCCTGGTGCTGTGCTGTTGGCTTCTGGTACCTTCTCAACACTGGGCTTAGGGTCAGTCCTTTGTCTCCTGGTGGTGGTGACCAATGTCTTCTCTGCATTGGGCTCGGGGTTGCCCCTTCGGGTCCTGATGGTGGTGATTGGTACTGGTTCTCCTTTGGGCTCTGGATCAGACCCTGGTGTCCTGGTTGTGGGAGCACCACAGCTTAAAGGCATCAATTCTCTTTCTAACATCCCTGGTCATTGTCCAGCTTTCTGATGCATAGCAAGTAGTTGCAAAGACTATTGCCTGGATCAGGTGCACCTTAGTCTTTCAACTGACATTGTTGCTTTTCAGTACTTTGGAGAGGTCTCTGACAGCAGACTTTCCCAATGCAATTCGTCTTTTAATTTCCTGGCTGTTTGGTACCAAGAGTGTTGATTGTGAAGCCAGTAAACTGAACTATTAACAATCTCAATCTTTTCACCATCTATCAGGGCCCAGTGGTGAGAATCTTTGTTTTCTTGATATTGAGCTTCAATCCATATTTAAGGCTGAAGTCTCTGACCTTCTGTAGCAAGTGCTTCAGGTCCTAATCAGTTTCAGCAAGCAGGGTTGTGTCATCTGTATAACACAGATTGTTAAGAATTCCTTCAATCCTGATGCCACATTTCTCCTCATGGAGCCCAGACTCCTGGATAACCTGTTCTGCAAATAGATTGAAAAGGTATGGAGATAGGACCCGTCCCTGGCATACACCCTTCCCAGTTTTCAACCATGCAATGTTTCCTTGCTCTGTTCTGATGGACTGCCTCCTGTGACTATGATGATAATGTTGTTGTTGTTGATTGTCTTCTAGTTGAGCATGACTCATAGCAACCCTATGAACAAAAGGCCTGAATTTTCTTTCTAACTATCGACATTTATCAAAGTTCATAGAGTTAACATTTTGTTTAGGAAGTGAACAGAATGTTATAAAAGTTATTTCTTTGAGGAGAAAATAATAAGGCTAATTCTAGAATTTAGAATCACTGATTGACAATGTTTAACACCAGATACTGGCCTGTGACACTCTGAAGGAAGACGAGAAAGGACAAAGAACTAATTGGTGTGTGCTTTATCAGTTGGCAGCTACTTCCTGACTACTTTCACTTGACAAGTTCAGCAGGTTGCATGCCAGAAGAGTTTCTTGGGGAAGGTCTTCTGAATCACAGTGATATTTTAAGTGGTGCTGCACATCATATTTTGTGAAGTCAGAGGCTACATGTCCTATCTTCATTAAATCCCATGCATAGGACAGAAAGAGTAGAATAAAGAAGGAGGGGAAAGAACATAAAAAATAGGAAACACATTAGCTAATGCTGAGTTGATGGACAGTCTATATACAGCGCCATCCTTCTCATTCCTTAACAGAAGAACATTTCACTTCTGACTCAAAAATCTTAGTTACCCAACAGGAAAGTCTGTTTTTCTTTCTTCCCTTCAATGGGAAAAATATTAATTTATAAGAGTTAAGTTCCAATATAATCATATAATATCATAGGAAAGCAATTCTACTTAAGCAATTTTTCCAAAGTAAAATGATGGACATGAAAAAGTGAGTTTCAGATAAATGCCTACAGTTAAGCTTGTTCTTGATGATGCAATTTGAACTGTGTGGACGTTTAAGAGAACTAAGCCAATTATTTGAGCCTTCAAATGCCTCAAAAATTATTATTGAACTATCCTTTGGGTTAATTTGTTTAGGATAAATGATAATCACCTCTGGGGATTTTGTGCAATCAGAATTGATAACAGTTCCTAAAAGGAATTTTAATGGAGGATAACAACATAATACTAAAAATAGCCAACCAGTTAAAAAGAGGTTGGATAGCTGAATTACACATAAATGTAATTTTTATTTTTGATATTTTTCCCAGTCACCTTGATTTTGCCATTCTTATCACACAACAATCATTGACTTTGTTAAAATATCCAGGTGAATTCTGTAATAGAGCCAAAGGGCCAGATTTATGTTTATAAAAAGTTTGTGTCCCCAAGTGATTCTTCAAGCATGCAATGTACTCTCTTTTTTGCATGGTTGACATACTTGTGAGTTGTACCAGCTTCCCTGAGATAAGGTTAGAATGTTTGCCTCCTCAAATACCACAGAATTCCTGAGGGTAAGGATTCTGCTCTAATAATTTAGCCTTGGAAAGTTGTTTGAAATTTGATGTCTAGTATATGTCTAAAAGATTGATAGAGAAGTACAATGGTGATATTGTACCATTACAAATTTACCTACTTTAAATTTTATGTGGTACTGAACAAAATAAGTTTCAAGATTAATGAAAATCTACATACAAATTAAGAATACTAATTAAGCTATATGTCAAAATCTTCCCGAAAATTGATGGTGCATTCTAAATTCGCAAGGAATCATGTTTCTTGACACTTTACTTCTGTCTACGACTCCTGACCCCTTGCTTCACAACTCTTCTTGCTTGAAATCTCTCTTTAAAATATCTACTGTCTTTCTAGTTATTTATCTTTGTATTTTTCTTTTTAAATATTTGTCAATTACTTGGGTCTGGCCAATTCTAGTCCTCCAAGTGCTGGTAAAAGGAATCTGACTACATTCTATTTAGGAGGGCACCTCCTTCCTAACTCACTGATTCCACTCCCTGTCATAGCCTTATGTGGAAAACTTCTTTGAATACCTTCTTTGCCTGATTCTATTTTCCTTAGGGCCACCCTTTCCTTTCAAATGGGACTAGGATTTGCATCTTAGCATGTGTGAGCCCTTGACTTTGAATCTGTACAGTTCAGACCATCTCATTAGGACATTGCATTAAGTTTGGAACAAAATCCTTATATAAATAAACAATTTTGCCTAGAGTATCCCACTACTATAAAAATATA
>NW_006400175.1:427842-434988 GCF_000299155.1 Elephantulus edwardii
ATAAATAAATAAATATAAATATCCCCCTACTATATAAATACATGCAGTGATAAGATCATACAGCTCTCAGAGGAGTCAAGAATCTTGGGCCCTAGCCAGATACAAGTTATCATGGCTATCATTCACCACCACCACTAGAACAAATGTTTACTAAGCATCTACAATGTGTTATGTACAGTGTGGCACTGGTCTGGCAAGGAGAGACACTGCTGTTAATATTGAAAGATACAATAATGTCAGCAAAAGTTTCCATTTATACAGATATCACTCTGCCAAAATTTAAATCACGTGCTTTATAGTCATCATTTCAACTAATGTTGCTTTTGTTGTTAGATGTCATTGAGTAGCCTATGACTCATAGCTACTCTATGAAAACATTTATGAACCTTGTCTTTTACTATGTCATCCTTATGATCTGTAATGTGCTTTAACCCATTATTATAGACACTATATCAATCCATCTTTTTGAGGATTTTCCTTTCTCTGAACCTCCACCATTCCCAGCATGATGTCTTTTCCCAAGTGCTGACCTCTTCTGATAACATACGGAGAGTATGTGAGATGTAATTTCACCATCCCTGCCTCTAAGGATCAACCTAGCTCCAAGATAGACTTCCTGGTTTTTAGTTAGTTTTCTTTCTTTCTTTGGTTGTTGTTTTGGGGATTGTTTGCAGAGTTTTTGGTGTGTTGTTTTTTTTCCAGTCCATAAGATATTTGATACTTTTCTCCAACACCACAAGCCAAAGTTATCAATTCTTTTTCTCTCATCTTTTGTCATTGTCCAACTTTCAGACATGTAAGAAGTGATCAAAAATGACATGTCTTAGATCAGGTGCATCTCAGTCTTCAAAATGAGATAGGTCCTTGACAGCAAGTTTTCCAATACAACGTGTTTTCTGACTATTACTTGTGGTTTGGAGTAAATAAAATTGTTGAAACTTTAATCTTTTTCCCATCTATCATGGTGCTGCATATTGGTCTAGTGGGGAGTGGTTTTTTTATCTTGATATTGAAATGTAATCCATATTGAAGGCTGTTGTTGTTGTTGTTGTTAAGTGCCATCGAGTCGTAGACAACTCATAGTGATACTATGAATAAAAGACCTGAACAATTGTATAACTTTCATCGTCTCTCCAAGTTTATAGAGTTTCCAGAGGCAAACTATTTTGGAAGTGGATGTTACTCCTGCTTCAAAGCTTGTTTAAATTGGGGAGCTCCACCAAACTCTGTAGGTAACCATTATCACATTTGACACATCAGTGTCACAGTATTTAACATCACAACAATCACTAGTTACCTCTGTACAGCAAATGGATAGACCAGTGCTATACCACTTATAAGAATGTTTGACCAAAAACAATTGAAGGCTGTAGTGTTGTTTTTTTGTTTTTTAAACAAAATGTACAAAAAGCTCGACGTAGAAACCAAAAGGGAAGGAAACAGCATTTCTCAAGCCAAAAGAACTGAAGATCAAATTAAAACTTCTAATTGCAATACTAATGGATTCTACTGGCAAAACTTTGAGAATGCAGGAAGCATCGTAATAGGATAGAAGTAATATACAGAGTAACTGTACCAAAAAGAATTGGTGCACACTGAACCATTTTAGAAAGTAACATTTGACTAAGAATCAATGGTAATAAAGCAAGACATTTAAGTGGCCCTGGAGTCATCAACAAAAATTTAAGAACCCAGCCAATGAGGAAATACCAATCTACATATCTGAAAAAATTGCAACTCTGGATGTGCTCATTATTCTATGTAAAGAAAATTAGAAGACCTAGCCAGTTAACTGGAAGAGATCCATATTGGTTCCCTTTCTCAAACAAAGTGATTCAACAGAATATGAAAATTATTGAATACCATTAACATAACATGCAAACAAAATCTTACTGAACATTATTTAAAAAATTTTGAGAAGTGAACTTTCAGGAATTCAAGGTGGATTCAGAAGAGGTCATAGATAGAGCGATATCATTGCTGATACCATATGTATCTCAACATAGAGTAGAAAATACTAGAAAGATGTTTAATTGTGTCTTACTGACTATGCAAAGGTGCTTGACAATGAATCATAACAAATTATGAATAATATTGAGAATAGGAATCCAAAGCATTTCATTGTCCTCATGTGAAACCTATGTTGTTGTGTTGTTGTTGTTGTTGTTATGTGCTGTCGAGTTGTTTGTGACTCATAGAGACCCTATGTAGAAGAGCCCTAAAACCTGTTCTATCCTGTGCCAAACTCACTGTCTCTGACACACCTACTCCCATTACCCCAATCACTGATCCAATCCATCTCACTGAGATTGTTCCACTGTTGTGCTGTCCCTCACCCTCACAAACATGATGTCTCTCTCCAAGGACTGGTCCCTCTTTGCAACATGTCCAAAGTATGTCAGATGAAGCTTCAGAATCCTTGCTTCCAAGGAGCAGCCTGGTTTCATCTCCTCCAGGACAAACCCTAGCAGTCCATGGTATATTCAACACTCTTCTCCAGCACCACAACTCAAAGGCATCAGTTCTCTTTCTATCATCCCTAGTCACTGTCCAGCTCTCTGATGCTTAGCACACAATTGCAAAGACTATGGCCTGGATCAGATGCACTTTAGTCTCCAGCCTGATGTTGTTGCACTTCAGTTCAAAAAGCTGTTGCCTGAACAGAAGAAAGGAACATTAAATGACTTAAAATCAGAAAAGGTGTGCAAGAGGGTTGTATCCTTTCCCCATACCCAGTCAATCTATGTGTTGAGCAAAAAATTCTAGAAGCTTGCCCATATGAAGAGGATTGGAGCATCAGGATTGGAGGAAGAATCATCAAAACCCTACATTATGCAAATGATACAAACTTGCTTGCTGAAAATGAAGAAGACTTAAAGAGCTTGCTACTTTGGTATGGATTACACTTTAACATCAATAAAACAAAAATCCTCACCACTGGGCCAAGTACAACGTCATAATAGATGGAGAAAATATTGAAATTATCAATTATTTCATCTTACATTGGTCCACAGTAAACATAGTCAACACCCTCAGCACCAGCAGTCAGAAAAACAAATGTATGTTGTAGTTAGGTGTCATTGAGTATGACTCACAGAGATCTTGTGAACAACAGGTGGGAACTCTGTTTTTTCCTGTTCCATCTGCATTATTTCTGACATACTTGAGCCCTTTTCTACAGTCACTCCATCAATCCATCTGGTTGAGGGTCTTCCTCTCTTTCACCAACCTTCCACCTTTCCAAGCATGATACCCCACTCCAAAGAAGAGCTTCTCTTAGTAACAAGTCCAAAATACATGAGACCAAGTTTTTCCATCTTTGCCGCAAATGAGTACTTTAGTATGCTTACTTTTGGGAGATGTATAGCATTATTTCAGCTGTCTTTCAAATGGATAGGGTTTTTTAGGAGATGTATAGCATTGGGAAAATCTTCTGTCAGGAATCTCTCGAAAGTAATGAAAAACAATGACTTTATAGACTAAGGTGCACATGATCCAAGCGGTAGTCTTTCTAATAACCTGCTATGCATCTGAAATCTGGAAGGACAATGTGTAAAGATGGCAGAGAAGAATCAATAATGTCTTTGAGTTGTGATGTTGGGGGAAAGTATTGAATATCCCATGGACTACCAAAAGGACAAATATATATTGGAGAAAGTGCAATCAGAGTGCTTCTTATAGACAAGGATGGGAAAAGCTTCATTTCATGTACTTTGAACATGTTGTTAGGAGGAGCTAAACCTTGGAAAGGGTCGTAATGCTTGGAAAAGGTGGAATGTCAATGAGAGAGATTCTCCCTCAATGAGATGGACTATAGCAGTGTATCAGTCAAAATGCAGTAATTGACAGAATGTTAACAAAATGGGACTTTGTAAAGCTTTAAGCTCTCCTTCAGATGAAAAGTGACTTCTTTTATCTGAAAGAGTATTTTGGGGAAAATTCTTACTTTTGGGCTCAAGTATGTCAGAGATGGCACGAGTTAGGACAGAGTTCAGAGCTCCTGTTCACAGGGTCACTATTAGTTATATATACCTAACACAGTATCTAAAAACAAAACAAAAATACACTAGCTACTCTCTAAAAGAGAGCAATCTCTGTGACTTTGGGAGAAAGTTGTTGTTAGGTGTCATTGAATAAAATAAAACTCATAATAATCCCATAAACAACAGATTTGAACTTTGTCCTATCCTGTGACATCTTCACAACCTCTCTCATTCTCAAGTTCATTGTTATGGTTACTGTGTCAGTTCCTCTCTTTTGTTAACTCTCCACTTTTTCCAAGGACGCTGTTCTTCTCCAAGAAAATGTCTCTTCTAGCAACATGTCCAAAATATGTGAGACAAAGCTTTGTTCTGTTTGCCCTTGAGGGAAAGGGGAAAGTGGTATTTCTATCTGCCTTTTTAACAGTCACATCTCTGATTCTTTCAGAGATTAAGATTTACCAGATGGCAACACTGGCAAGGCTGTATAAATGCAGGTCAAGACAGAAATTTCTCAATGGAATGCAAAAAGATTCCTGCAGAGTTGAGATACAGTCATATAAGGCTGGAAATGAAGAATTTTCTTCAGTATATGGCCATAGTTTCTCTTCCTGTATGATTTTCTAGCAGTGATGATAAAAATCCATGGGATATGTTTAAGATTCCACATGTTTATTTGTCATCAAAATTTCAGTAGCTTTTTCAGAATACTTAATATTTAGACCTCTGAAAGGAAATTGTTTCAGAATGGGATATGATTTTTGGAAACTATAGATGATTACAGTTGTTCCAGAGAAGGTACAAATGAAGAGCTCAGATTGGAAACCAATTTTAGCTTTCTTGTTCATATTACCCTCCCCCACAACCCACCTCCTGCATCACCCGTCATACTCCTCTGTTATCTCTCCTCTCATGGAATAGTTTCCTTATGAATAAGCAGTACTTAATAACATCTATGGGTATCATCTTGATATTTTCCCCATAATGCTTTGGAAGAACTCAGCACTTCCCTTTAGTGTCCATAACTTATGACAATGACTTGTCATTGACAATGATTCCACTCTCCAAAGCATTGATAGGTATTAGGATTCTGAAATAGCTACACAAGTAGTTGCCAGCACACATTTTTCAAGCAAAGCTTATATAGGATGGTAGATATCAGTGACAGAATTTGGGAAAGAGTATCCATCACAAGATGGAGTCAAGTGGTTCACACATTGGCACTTTATCAGTTGGTGACTGTTGTTAGTAAACACAGCAGTATCCTACATAGCAGAATATCTCTGCCTGAAACTTGCTTCTGACCAAAGCATATTAGTGAGAATAAAACCTATTCAGACTGTTCATGTAACTTCTACTGGTATTTTTCATTGCTATTCACTTATCATAATAGATTCTTACTTTAAAACTTGGTTACAGTTGGATACTGGGACACAAGCTTAATGTGAGAATATAATTCTTATTCAATAGGTTGAAGATTCTTGGTGATGGTCAGAGAGGATTGATTTAAAGAAGATTCAGTGTAATTGTAACACTGAGATGAAGACATTTGACTGCTAACCAAAATGTCAGTGGTTTAATTCATCAACTGCTCTGGGAAAGAAAGATGAAACCGTATGCATCTGCAAAGATTTACAGCCTCAGACACTAGATAGGATACTTATCTTCTCTGTCCTACAGGATCATTATGTGTTAGTATTGATTTGTTAGCAAAGGGTTTCTGTTTTGAGGAGGTCCAACAGACATTTCAGCTTGAAGGAGTTTGTTTTGAAGCCTCTAGAACTTAAAAGAATGCGATGGAAATGATGGAATGCTTTAACTTCTCTTCAACATTTGCTATTCCCTTCTCTTGCTTGTATATATCTCTAATTCTTACTAAGCACACATGTTATGCTAGACATTTGGTTGCGAATATTTTCCTTGCCACCTCTTTGATTTATTTTTTCTTTTATACAATATTTAAGATCACAATCTTTTTGTGTTCTAAGATGTTGACTCCACCACCTATTGACCTTATGACGTTAAACTAATTACCAGTACTTTCTGATAGGCTTCTGGAAGAGAAGCCAGTGCTAGGGATGGGGGACATCCTGATGCCATTCCTCAGAAAAAGCCAGAGATAGCTGTCCTGTGCAATGATATTTTTTATGCATGATTATTTCTATGGTTTTCTCTTACAGATACAACACCTCTATGTCAGTTCACTGAGTTTAGGAAGTGATTTTCATGTTACTACTTATTTTACATCTTAGGTGTGTATATATGCTTGTTTGTTCAGTAATTGCTCTTAGCAGTACAGCACTTGTCTGTCAGTTTTCTGTCCTGGGATAACTTATGGGTTGTTGTGATGCTTGATGGTATGCCAACTGGTCTTTCAAAAGCCAGCAGGATCACCCATGGTGAACAGGTATCAGAAGACTTCCCGGATTAAGGATTAAGAAACAGGATTGACTATTCATTTCTGAAGTAATAGACCTCCAAAAAACGATATGAACAATAGAAGAACAAAAGTGGCAATATTAGGGGTAGATCCCAGGTGGGAAGTTACTAAAAAAATGTGGAGAACGAGCTACGAGCATCCACAAATAATTGGAAAGTGTAATGTATGATGCACGAATACAGAAAAAAGGTAATGGAATGCCTAAAGATAAAAATTCTAGGCATTAGTAAGTTGAGATGGACTAGAATTGGCCACTTTGAATCACTATGAATCCGCAATGCCAGGAATGAAAAATTAAGAAGTATGGTGTTGCAAGATCTATCATGAAGTACAGTGCTGTGTGAGTATTAGGATACTATCCATAGGCACACAAAGTTATTGTAGTTGTGTGCAGTTGAGTTGGAACTATCTCATAGCTGACCCTCTAATTTTCAGGGGCAATAAATCATTTCACATGAGACAATTGCCCATCCTTCAGAACAGCTGGTAGATTTGAACCATATGACTTTGGGATTTCAACATAACCACTAGACCACAAAGATCACTTTGCATAAAAAGAAGGCTTGTTAATACAAATTTTATTCAAATATCCACATGGATATTGATGAAGTTTACCAACTTTTGCAATCTGAAATTATTCAAGCACGAAGCCAAGATACATTAATGATAATAATAATAATAATAATAATAATAATAATAATAATAATAATAATAATAATGTTGTTG
>NW_006400175.1:437310-438857 GCF_000299155.1 Elephantulus edwardii
TATTCACTGGACTTCCTTGTAAGCGTATGGATATAATCCTGTCACTCATGATGTTGTACTTCATAATAATAATAATAATAATAATAATAATAGTAATTGGTGATTGGAATGCAAATATTGGAAGCAAAGTGGAAAGAACAGTAGTTGTCAATTATGAATTTGGAACAGAAATAAAATTGGAAATTGAATGACAGAATTTGTACATTAAATGATTTATTAATCATGAAAACCTTTTTCAAGAAACACAGAGAGTGACTATACACATGGTCTGTACCTGACAAATTGCAAAGAAATCACATTAACTACATTTATGGAAAGAATCACTGGAGAAGCTCAGTATCAGCAGTCAAAACCAAGCAAGCTAAAATTGAAGTTGAAGAAAATGAAAACAAGTTCAGAAAAACCCATTAATAAGACCTTGAGTCTCATCCACTTTAATTTTTGTGTGTTTTTTAAAAAATGATTTGCTTACAAAGTTCGTATATGCTATATTACACACTGTTCTACATTTACACTGTTTCATACATGTTGCAATTAACAAATGCAACACTCTCAACAAATGCACTCACCAGTCTGTACCAGGAAATTTGAAAGACAACAGTCTGTCCAACTGACTGTAAAAGATCCCTATTTGTCCATATTCTCAAAAAAGGTGATTCAACTGAATATGGAAAACATTGAACAATATCATTAGTATAACTTGCATCAAAATATGCTGGAGATTATCCAAAACCAGCTACAATTGTTGCTTGAAAATTGCCAGAGATTCAATCTTTTCTTAGAAGAGGCGGTGGAATCAGGTTTACCATTCCTGATGGCAGATGGATCCTGGTTGAAAGAAGAGAATACTGGAGAGTATCTATCTGTATTTTATTGTCTATGCAAAGGCATTTGGTGGTGTGGATCATAGTAAGATATGATGGCTAACATTGAGAAAAATGGGAATTACAGAACATTTTTGAAATTGCAGAACTTCTTTGAAATCTAAATCAAAATAAAAAATTCTAGATCAAAAAGCTCTTGTCTGAACAGAGCAATGAATTGCTACATGGTTTAAAATCAAGAAAGATGTGTGTCTAGGTTGTATTGTTTCTCCATACCTATTCAAACTGTATGCTGAATAAATAATTCTAGAGTCGAACTTTGGTCCACTAAAGCTAACAGTTTTTTTGGTCGAGTGATTAGGGTCAAGTGTATGTACACTACAATGTTATCTGCATATAGTGAAAGTTTAACCATCTCTTTGTCTTTTTTATTTCTTTCTCATCGTATTTAGTTAACAAGTACTTCCAATACTTCCAATATAATATCGAATAGAAGTGGTGAAAGTGAGCATCCTTGTCTGGTCACTATTCACAAGGAAAATGATTTTAGGCTTTCTTCATTGAGAATGGTATTGGTTCTTATGTTGTTGTTATGTGCCATCGAGTCATTTCCGACTCATAGCAACCCTATGCACAACAGCTCTAAACCCTGCTCTATCCTGCGCCAACCGCACCGCCTCTGACACACCCATCCCGATTACCCCAGTCACCGAATCAATCCAT
>NW_006400175.1:440850-448286 GCF_000299155.1 Elephantulus edwardii
AGCTGATATTGAGCTTCTCCAGCGGTTCCTTCCACAGATGTAGTCGATCTGATTCCTGTGCATACCATCAGGTGAAGTCCATGTGTATAACCTGCGTTTTTATTCCTGTTTTCCTGAGTATCTTAATCAGGAAGAGATATTTGATTTGGTCAGATGCCTTTTCTGTACCATAGGATCATATGGTCGTTGTTATTTGCTTTGTTGTAATATCAATATCTGAAAATTGGTGGGATTTACCTACAAAGAGAACTCCGAGAAGGAAACAAGAAAACAATACCATTTACAACAGCCAACCACAAACTGAGATACTTAGGAATTAACCTAACTAGAGACACAAAAAGACTATACAAAGAAAACTACAGAACACTTTTGTGAGAAACAATAAAGATCTAAATAAATGGAAAAAAACGTTCCCTGTTCATGTATAGAAAGACTCAATACAGTGAAAAATGACAGTCCTATCAAAAGTAATCTCCATGTTCAGTGCAATCCCAATGCAGACACCAAATTCATTTTTTCCAAGGAGATGTTGTTGTTGTTGTTGTTGTTGTTGTTATGTGCCATCGAGTCTCTTGCGACTCATAGCGACCCTATGTACAACAGCTCTAAACTCTGCTCTGTCCTGTGCCAATCTCACTGCCTCCAACACACTCATCCCTAATACCCTAGTCACCAAATCAATCCATCTCCTAGAGGGCCTTCCCCTCCTGTGCCTGCCCTCCACTCTCCCAAGTATGATGTCCTTCTCCAAGGACCGGTCTCTCCTTACAACATGACCAAAATATGTCAGACGAAGCCTCAGAAGCTCTTCAGTATTTTGGAAAGGTCCCAAAGCGGACTTTTCCATGGCAATACGTCTTTTAATTTCCTGGCTAGTGGTCCCAAGAGTGTTCACTGTGGAGCCAAACAAACTAAAGCTGTGAACAATTTCAGTCTCTTCACCATCCATCCTGATGCTGCCAATTGACCCGGTGGTAAGAATCTTTGTCTTCTTGACATTGAACCTCAATCCAATATTGGAGGCTGCAGTTCTTGACCCTCTGCAGCAATCATTTCAGGTCCTCCTCAGTTTCAGGCCACCCAAATAGATATATGCATGCCATGTTTATTGTGGCTTTGTTCACAACAACAAAGAGCTGGAAACAAACTAAGTGACCAACAACAAACAAATGACTAGAGAAGCTGTGGTATATTCACAGTGGACTACTATGCTGCATTGAAAAGCAAGGAACTCATGAAATTTTATACAAAATAGGTGACCCTGGAGAACATTATGCTGACTGAAATATCTCAGTCACAAAAGGACAAATACTGTATGGTGCCACTGTTGTAAAATTAGACTGATATCAGGTTTGAGGGGAAACTAAGAGGGGATAAATAATGTACAGTGCATTGATAGATGAGGGAGAGAACTGTTTGGGAGGAATATACAATTAGGTATTGCTGTCATGGCAAGAGTCCAAAATGAAAGCTGCATAGTTGAGTGGACTGGGGGCCAGGGAGGATTGTACAACAATGAAAGATTTTTTTAACTTTTTTAATTTTTTTTTTTTTTACTTTTCAAAGAGAAAAGTAAACTGAGGGAGAGGAGTGGGCAGAGAAGGAAGTAAGCAACAATGAATGAATGAAAGTCCAATGTCTCTGTGAACTTTCATTAAAATTTTTTTAAAACGAGGTGGAGGGGGGAAAGAATGAAATATAGCACTTGTAAAAAAGGGGGGGGGAAGGAAAGACCTGGTGTAAAAAACAATGTATGTGAACTTTGCAAGTAAACCAGAATAAAACAAAAATTTTATATAAATAAAAATAACTCATGTTGTGCAGATGAGTCAACCTTGATTGCTGAGAAGAACTTGAGATCCTTGCTGCAAAAGATTAAAGACTACAGTGTTCCATTGAATTACACCTAAACATCAAGAAAGTAAAATTCTTCACCACTGGGTCAATAGGCAACACCATGATAGATGAAGAGAAGATTGAAATTGTCAACAACCTCATTCTAGCTATGATCTGCAGTCAACACCCTTATTACGAGCAGTCAGGAGATCAGGAGACATATGTTGTTGTTATTTGATATCAAGTCACTTGCGACTCACAGTGACCCTATGTTCAATAGCCTCTGACACACCTACCCCCATTACACCAGTCATTGAATCAATCCATCTCATCAAGGGTCTCAATATTTTTGGCATGTGGTGATGAAGGGCTAGTTCTTGAAGGGAGATATTATGCTTCCAACAGTGTAAAGTCAATGAAAGGGACATTGTTTTAAGTGGTACAACACTTTTCCATCAATTTGCTGTACTGATATAACTTGGTGTTTCTGTGATATTATTGAAGTTCTGCCACTGATGTGTCAAATGCCTTAAGGGTCACCCATGGTGAACAGGTTTTAGTAGATCCTCAACGAGGCTGGGAGCTGAACGCCTCATGAGAAAGAAGTTCAGGGGTGTTCAGGAAAAGCAACGGGAACTGGGGAATTTCGCTTTTTGCCCACTATCCAAACAGGTAGCCTGTCCTAGGAGTATGCGCAAGGAACAAAGTGCCCCCTGGAGTCCTTGGGGCAAGGCTGGGAGCTGAACACCACGTGAGAGAGAAGTTCAGGGGAGCCAGGAAGAGCTATGAGAAAAAGAACACTACATACCAGATCTATAGGACAGATTATACTCCCTTGGGAATTATTGTGACCACAGTAAATGGAAGATGCCCAAGCCACAAGAAATTAAACATGGAGCAGAAATTAAAGGGAAAGGACTTTCTTCAGAACCATCTGAAATAAGAAGGCTTCCCTAACATTAGAGCTTTATATTTGGACTTACAGGCCCCTAAACTCAAGGGACACTGATCATAGCATAAGAAATTAGCAACATCTTGAAGAGTTTAGAATCGCAGGAGTTAGTTGTTGAAGGGAGTAGGTGGGAGTAGAAGGGAATACTGGTGGAGCAGGGAAAGGGGTGGGTCAAGAGACTCATGTCAAGGGTAGGGATAACGCAGGTTGTTGGTGACTCTTCCACCAATCTTGATGCCACATTCCTCTTCGTACAGCCCATCGTCTTGATGATCTGTTCTGCATACAGAATGAAAAGGTATGGAGACAAAATACATCCCTAATGGACCCGTGTTTTTATATTGAACCATCTAGTGTCTCCCTGCTCTGTTCTGAAGACTGCCTCTTGATCCAAGTATAGGTTTCGCGTTAGTACAAGCAAATGTTCTGGGTTTCCCATTCTTCTCAGAATCAGCCATATCTTGTTATGATCCGCACAGTCAAAAGCCTTTGCATAGTCAATGAAGCACAGATAAACATTCTTCTGGTATTCTCTGCTTTCTACCAAGAACCATCTAACGTTAGCTATAATATCCCGAGTTCCACGACCTCTTCTAAATCTAGCCTGCACATCTGGCAGTTCTCTGTTGACATATTGTTCCAAACGTTTTCAGCAGAATCTTGCTTGCATGTGATATTGATAATATTGTTTGATAATTTCCACACTCTGTTGGGTCGCCTTTCTTTGGAATGGGAACAAATATCTATCTCTTCCAGCCAGTTGGCCAGTTGGCTGTCCTCCAGATTTCCCAGCACAACTTAGTGAGCACATCCAGAGCAGCATCTGTTTGTTGAAATAAATAAATTGGTATACTGTCGACTCCTGGAGCCTTGTTTTTTGCCAATTCCTCCATAGCAACTTGAACTTCTTTCATCACCATAGGCTCTTGCTCGTTGAGATAATTAACAATTTTAGTTTACTCGGCTCCACAATCAGCACTCTTGGTAACAGCAGCCAGGAAATCAGGAGACTAATTGCATTGGGAAAGTCAGCTGTGAGGGACCTCTCAAGAGTACTGAAGAGCAACGACATCAGGCTGGAGACTAAGGTGTGCCTAATTCAGGCTCTAATCTTCACAATTACATGCTATGCATTGGAAAGTTGGACAGTGCATAAGGATGATAGAAAGGGAATTGATGCCTTTAAACTGTGGTGCTGGAGAAGAGTGTTGAATATACTATGGGCTGCCAGGAGAAAAAACAGGTTTGTCCTGGAGATGGTGAAGCCAGAATGCTCCTTGAAGTCAAGGATTCTGAAGCTTTTGTCTGACATACTTTGAGCATGTTGCAAGGTCCTTGGAGAGGGACGTAATGTTTGGTAGAGTGGAGGGACAGCACAGGATAGGAAGACCCTTGATGAGATGTATCGGTTCAGTGAGTGGAGGGTTGGGAATGAGTGTGTTTGAGACAGCGAGGTTGGCACAGAATAGAAAGGCATTTAGGGTTCTTGTACATAGGGTTGCTATGAGTTGCAAGCGACTCAATGGCACATAACAACAACAACAACAACACTAACAACACAATATTAGTTATTTCATTCAATAATTTCCACACCCTGTTGGATCACCTTTTTTTTTTTTAATTTCAATGAACATTTACAGAGAATTTGGATTTCCATTCATTCATTGTCTCACTTTTCTCCCTGCCCAGCACCCCCCACCGTCCAGCCCCCCAGTTTGCTCCTGTCTTTGAAAAAGTAAAAGAAAAATTCTTTCTTTGTTATATAATCCCCCCCACACCCCTCCCACAACCCCAGGTACACTCCACTATGCACCCTTAATTCTGGACTCTTGTAATAGCTATAAAACCGTATCACATATAGATTTTAAATTATTCTCTCCCTCACCTTTTCCAATGCAGTGTACATAATGTATCCAGTTTTTCTCAGTCTTACCCCAACCCTGATATCAGTCCCATTCTACAACAGCGGCACTATGCAGTATCTGTCCTTTTGTGACTGAGATATTTCACTCAGCATAATGTCCTACAGGGTCACCCATTTTGAATAATATTGCATGAGTTCCTTGTTTTTCAATGCAGCATAGTATTACATTGTGTGAATATACCACAGCTTCTCTATCCATTACTTTGTTGATGCGCCCCTGGGTTGTTTCCAACACCTTGCTATTGTGAACAAAGCTGCAATAAACATGGGTGTGCATATATCTGCTTGTATGTCAGTTATGGTCGCATTGGGGTATGTTCCCAGGAGTGAAATTGCTGGGTTAAATGATATCTATATTTGCAACTTTTTGAGAAAGTGCCATACTGCCTTTCACAGTGGTGGCACCATTTTACACTCCCACCAACAGTGAATAAGGGTGTCAGTTTCTCCACAACCTCGCCAGCATTTATTGCTTGCTGTTCTGTTAAATTTTGCTATTCTGACTGGAGTGAGATGATATCTCATAGTTGTTTTCATTTGCATCTCTCTTAGAGATAGGGATTTTGAAGATTTCTTCATGTGTTTGTTGGCTATCTGAATGTCTTCTTTGGAGAAGTGTCTATTCATATCCTGTGCCCATTTTTCAATTGGATTGTTTACCTTTATCTTGTTGTGGTGCTCAAGTATTTTATAAATTCTAGATAGAAGTCCCTTATCTCACATGTCATTCCCAGATACTTTTTCTCAGCCTGTGGCTTCCATTTTATCCCTGTTGGAGAAGTTTTTGGATGTGCATAGGCATTTTATTCTTAGAAGGTACCATTCATCTGTTTTTTCTTCTCCTGGTTGTAGACTTTTCAGGATACTTGGAAGACTGTTTATGTTGTGGATTATGAAAACTAGAGTTATTCCAAGCTTTTCTTTAATGAAGTTTATAGTCCTTGGTTTTAGTCCTAGGTCCATGATCCACCTTCAGTTGGTTTTTGCATATGGAGTGAGGTTTGGATCTTGCTTGAGTCTTCTGCAGATAGTTTTCCAATTTTGACAACACCATTTGTTAAAAAGGCTGTCATTTCCACACTTAACTGATTTCATCTCCTTGTCAAAAATCAGTTGATCATACATAGATGGGCTGATTTCCGGGTTCTCAGTTCTACTCCATTGATCTATATGTCTGTCATTGTACCAGTACCATGCTGTTTTAACCACCATGGCAGTGTAGTAGGATTTGAAATCGTGGAGTGAGATGCCTTCTACCTTTTTTCTATTATTAAGGAGTGCTTTGCTTATTCTGGGCTTCTTTCCATTCCAAATGAAACTGGAGATTACCTTTTCCATCTCCTTGAAATATTGGATTGGTATTTTTATTGCGATTGTGTTGAATGTGTAAATTGCCTTTGGTAGTATTGCTATTTTCACAATATTGAGTCTTCCTATCCATGAGCAAAGGATAATCTTCCACTTCTCCAGATCTCTTTTTGTTTCTTGTGGTAGTGTTTTGTAATTTTCTTTGAATAGATCCTTTGTGCTTCTGGTTAGATTTATTCCCAAGTATTTAATCTTGTGATCTGCTCTTGTGATAGGTATTGTCTTCCTTGGTTCAGGCTCTGTATTCTCTTTGTCACTGAAGAGAAATCCAACTGATTGTTGTATGTTGATCTTGTATCGTTCTACTTTGCTGAACCGATCAACTATGTCTAGCAGTTTTCTTGCTGAATCTTTAGGGTTTTCTATGTACACTATCATATCATCTGCATAGAGAGATAATTTTACCTCCTCTTTGCCAGTTTGGGTAACTCTTATTTCTTTCTTTTGTCTTATTGCTATTGCTAAGACTTCAAATACAATATTGAATAAGAGAGGTGAGAGTGGGCATCCTTGCCTAATTCCTGTTCTTAAAGGGAATTCCTTTAAACTCTCTCCGTTGAGAAAGATGTAGGCTCTCGAGTTTGCATAAATACTTTTTACTCTGTTGAAGAAATTTCCCTCTAATCCTATTTTGTTGAGTCTTTTAATCAGGAAAGGGTGTTGGATTTTGTCAAAGGCCTTCTCTGCATCAATTTTGATAGCATCATGTGGTTCTTTTTCTTTGCTTTGTTAATGTGATGAATTACATTGATTATTTTCGTTATGTTGAACCATCCTTGCATAACTGTTATAAATCCTACTTGGTCATGGTGAATCATTTCTTTGATGTATCATTGAATTCTATTGCCCAGTAATTTATTCAGGATTTTTGCATCTACTTTCATAAGGGATATTGGCCTATAGTTTTCTGTTTTGGTGGTGTCTTTTCCTGGCTTGGGTATCAAGGATATATTTGCTTCATAGAATGATTCTGGGGGAAATCCATCTTCTTCTATTTTCTGAAATATATTACGTAGAATTGGTAACAGTTCTTCTCTGAATGTTTGATAAAATTCACTTGTAAAGCCGTCTGGTCAAGAGCTTTTTTTTTTTTTGGAAGTTGTTGTATTACATTTTCAATTTCTTCTTTTGCAATGGGTCTGTTCATATGTTCAATTTCAGTTTCTGTTAATTTAGGTAGGTTGTGCATTTCTAGGTATTTGTCCATTGCCTCTAGGTTTTTATATTTGTTTAAGTATAATTTTTCATAATATTCTAATGTAGTTGTTGTTGTTATGTGCCATCGAGTCGCTTGCGACTCATAGCGACCCTATGTACAACAGCCCTAAACTCCGCTCTGTCCTGTGCCAATCGCAA
>NW_006400175.1:449422-461596 GCF_000299155.1 Elephantulus edwardii
CAGTAAAATCTTGCTTGCATGTGAAATCAGTGAGATTGTTCTGTAGTTTCCACATTCTGTTGGGTCACCTTTCTTTGGGATAGGAACAAATATAGATCCCTTCCAGTCAGTTGGCCAAGTGGTTGTTCTCCAGATTTCTTGGCACAACTTTGTGAGCACGTCCAGGGCAGCATCTTTTAACTGAAATATGTCAATTGGTATACCATCTATTCCTGGAGCCTTATTCTTTGCCATTTCCTTCAAAGCAGCCTGAACTTCTTCTTTCATCATCATAGGCTCTTGCTTATATACTGTTTCATGAAATTCTTCTGTGTCTTCCAATTCCTTTCGATACAGTGACTCAGTATATTCCTTCCATCTTCTTTAAATACTTCCGAGATCATTTAACATTCTGCCGAAAGCATCCTTGATTATAGCAACTCGAGGTTTGAATTTGTTCTTCAGTTCCTTGAGCTTAAGATATGTTGAGCGAGTTCAGCCCTTTTGATTTTCTGACTCCAACTCCTTGCACATTTCATTGTAATATTTTGCTTTGTCATCCCGTGCTGCCTTTTGAAATCTTCTATTCAACTCTGTCGTATCTTGAATTCTTCTTTTTTCTTTGGCTTCTCTGCGCTCCAGTTCAATTTTCAGAGTCTCTTCTGACATCCATTTTCGTCTTTTCTTCCTCTTCTGTAGCTTTTTTATTTTAGTTGGTTCTGTTGTGATGTTGCCTGATTTCATCTCTTATTCGCATTATTTGTGTCTTCTCTCTCTTTTCTTTTGTGAGTTTTTCTAATGGTTTGTTGATTTTATTGACCTTTTCAAAGAACCAACTCCTAGTTTTGTTGATAGTTTCAATTGGTTTTTCGTTTTCTATATAATTTATTTCTGTTCTAATTTTTATAATTTCTGGTTACTTAGAGGGTGTTGGGCTTTCTTGCTGTTCTTTTTCAATTTGCTGAAGATGTTGATTTAGAGAGCCAATGGTCAATTTTTCTTGCCTTTTGATGTGTTCATGTATAGCTATAAATTGACCTCTGATTACTGCTTTGGCTGTTTCCCAGAAGTTTTGGTAAGTGGTGTTTTCATTGTCATTTGTTTCCAGAAATTTTTTAATTTCATTTTTTGTTTCTTGTAGTACCCAGTCGTGTTCAAGCAAGGAGTTGTTCAGCTCCCAAATGCGTGTTTTTTTTTCTCCTTTATCTTCTTATTATTAATTTCTAATTTTGTAGCATTATGGTCTGACAAGATGGTTTGTATTATTTCTGTGTTTTTTGGATTTATTGATGCTTGCCTTGTGTCCTAGAATGTGATCTATTCTGGAGAATGTTCCATTTACATTGAAGAAGAAGGTATACTGTGGGGGGTTTTTTTGGTTAATTAGCCTATAAATATCTGTGAGGTCAAGTTGTTTTATTGTCTGGTTTAATTCTTCAGTATCTTTGTTGAGTTTCTTTCCGGTAGTTCTATCTTTTCTTGAGAGGGTTGAATTGAAGTCTCCAAGTATTATGGTAGTGTTGTCAATTTCCTTTTTCAGTTTTGTTAATGTTTGTTTTATGTATTTTGCAGGTCTTTCATTTGGTGCATAGATATTTATTGTTTTTATGTCCTCTTGTTCTATTGACCATCTCAGCACTATGTAGTGACCTTCCTTGTCCTTTGTGATGGTTTTTGCATTGATAATTCTTTTTTCAGAGATTAATATCAGTACTCCTCATCTTTTTCTGGTTGTCATTTGCTTGGTATATTTTCCTCCACCCTTTTACTTTTAGTCTCTCTTTATCTTCGTTTTTCAGGTGTGTCTCTTGTAGACAACATATTGATGTTTTTTGTTTGTTTGTTTGTTTTTTATCCAGTCGGCTACTCTTTTTCCCTTCAGCGGTGAATTTATACCATTCACATTCAGTGTGATTATTGAGAGGCAAGGTTTTATTGCTATCATTGTTTTGAATTATTTTGGTGTTGTTGCTAGTTACTTTGGTCCATGATGCTCTCTGTGGTATCTCTGTAAGAAGGACATCTCTCAGTGTTTCCTGCCAACTCTGGTCTTGTTTTTACAAACTCTCTTAGGTTCTGCTTTTCTGGGAGTATCTTTGTCCCTCCTTCATATTTGATGAACAATTTTGAGGATGACCTCATGCACTTACTGCAGAGGGTTAAGGACTGCAGCCTTCAATATGGACCGAGGCTCAATGTCAAGAAGACAAAAATTCTCACCACTGGACCAATCGGTAGCATCAGGATGGATGGCAAAGAGATTGAGATTGAACACAGCTTTAGTTTGCTCGGCTCCACGGTCAACACTCTTGACACCAGTAGCCAGGAAATAAAAAAAAAAATATTGTGATGGGAAAGTCTGCGGTTAGGGACCTCTCTAAAGTACTCAAGAGCAGCAGTGTCTCTCTGGAGACTAAGGTGTGCCTGATCCAGGCCATGGTTTTTGCAATCACTTGTTATGCATCAGAGAGTTGGACAATGACCAAGGAGGATAGAGGGAGAATTGATGCCTTTGAGCTGTGGTGCTGGAGAAGAGTATTGAATGTACCATGGACTGCCAAGAAAACAAACAGATTCATCGTAGAGAGGATTAAACCAGACTGCTGTTTGGAGGCAAGGATTCTCGGGCTTCGTCTGACATACTTTGGACATGTTGTAAGGAGACACAGGTCTTTAGAGAGGGACATCATGCTTGGTAGAGTAGAGGGACAGCGCAGGAGGGGAAGACCCTCTATGAGGTGGATTGATTCAGTGACTGGGGTAATCGGGATGGGTGTATCAGAGGCAATGAGATTGCCACAGGATAGAGCACGGGTTAGGGCTGTTGTACATAGGGTCGCTATGAGTCGCAAACGACTCGACAGCACATAACAACAACAACAAGAAGAAGAAGAACAACAGTATTCTTTGTTGACAATTGTGTTCTTTGAGTGTTTAATATATGTCCTTCCACTCCCTTCTTGCTTTCATGGTTTCTGCTGAGAAATTGGCATTTAATCTTATCTGCTCTCCCTTACAGGTTACTCTTTTTTTCTCCCTTGCTGCTTTCAGGATTCTCTCATTCTCTTTGGTTCTGGCAAATTTAACTATGATATGCCTTGATGCTTTTCTTTTGGGGTATAGTCTATATGGAATTTGCTGAGCTTCTTGTATATATAGTCTCTTGTTTTTCATTATCCCTGGGAAGTTTTCCTCTAGTAATTCTTCCACAACTTTTTCAGTGCCTTTATTTGCTTCTTCCTTTTCTGGGATTCCAATGATGCCCATATTATTTCTCTTGATGGTGTCCCATATTATTCTTAGGTTTTCTTCTTTTTCCTTCTTTTTGGATTCTGCTTTTTGCTCTAGCAGATCAGTGATGACAATTTTGTCTTCTATTCCACTGGTTCTGTATTCCATCTCTTCAATTCTGCTCATGTGTCCCTCCATCATGTTGACAGCATCTGAAACATTGGAACTCATATTTTGGATAATGGTTTCTTGTTTTTCCAGTGCCACTAATGCCTCGTTTGTTTTTTCTACATTGTTATGGACTGTTTTGTTTTTTTTCTTTAATTCCTCTTGGTTTTTGCTTGTAGTATCCTGTAATTCATCAAGTTTGTCTTTCATCCATTGAAAATATTCAATCATTGTTCATTTAAATTCTGTGTCAGAAAATTCCATCAGAGTTTCTGGCTTCAGAAAATCCATTGATACTCTGTCATCCTTTGGGAATGACATCTTGCTTTGTGCTTATGTATTGTGTGGGATAGCTTGCTTTCTTCGAGACATTGATATGGTCTTGATCTGAAGACAATGCTCTAGAGGGCAACTGGGTAGCTATCCCACTTGTTTTTTCTCTGAACTTCTTACTCCAGGGAAATGTCAGTTCAGAGCCTGTGAGAACAGCCTCTTGTAGGTAAGACAGGTCAAGGTACTCCGTATTAAAGGCAGGTTGATTAATCAGACATGAAGACACAGGTGTGGAACCAAATGGGGTGGGGCATGTATGTGGGTGGGGCAATCACAAAGGCAGGTCCACCACTTGGGGGACCTCACTCAGACCTCAGTTGTCTGGATGTGCTTACAATTGTGGTCCCTATTAAAATTCCAGCTGTCTGTCTCCCACCCAGTGGTTTTCATTCAGTGGTCCCTGTGCAGTGGCTCTTACACAGGTGCCCTTGCACAGTGGCTCCTGCCCAGGCAGGGTCCTGCCTCCAAGGAGACCCAACAAGTCAAAGTCAAATTCTCACCAACCCACTCGCCTCTGGTTGGTCTGCAGTGTCCACAAAAGCTCAGCCAAATTTCCACTGGCCTGCTCGATCCTGGGCAGTTGGCGTGGCCCAAGAGAACTCACCTAAATTCCCACCAGTGGCCTCACCCTTCAGTACTCTCTCAGAAAATTGGCTTTGACCAAGAAAACCCAGTTAGTTAACCTACCAGCCTTTCTCGTGGCAAATCATTCCTACAGCAGCTCGACTGGTGACTTCAGATAATGGCTGGATCCATAGTGTGCCTTTGTGTCCTCACTTAGAAATGTACTGTCCTCAGCTGTTGATAGGTCTCTGTGCTGCATGAAGGAGTCTCTAGTGGCCTTGGAGCATAACCAGAGGTGCAGGGCTGTGGCGAGGTCACCAGGGTATGCCAGATGGGGGGGGGGGCACAGGATGGTAGTGGGGTGGTTTCCCTAGACAGGGTGCTGTGGCGAGGGTGAGGGTGGAGGGCTTGGGCCAGGCTGAGAGTTAGGGGTTGCAGTCTTTTCCCAGATATTTAGCTGCCAAGTCACCAGTCCTCAGCAAGTAAGAGTTCTGAGTGTGCCATATCACCTTTTTGTTTTCTAAAAATAGAAATAAATAATGGATCTCTTCCAGTCAGTCGGTCCTATGGTTTCCCTCCGATTTCTTGGTATAACCTGGTGAGCACTTCCAGAGCGTCATCTGTTTTTTTAAATAGTGGTAATCATTGTTTAATTCTTCGAATGTGCACAACCATTGAATTGTACACTTTAATAGGTGAATTATATGGTATGTGGGTTATATCTTAATAAAGTTGCTTTGAATGGAAGAGAAGAAAGAGGTGAAAGCAGGAGGAAGGAAGGACAGAAGATAAAAAGGAAGAAAGAAGGAATTTAATTGTCACACAAAGATACCGAAACCTTTTGAAATGTAGCCTTCTAGACTTTTTTCCATGATATGCATACTATTTAGTAATGCATTCTTTAAACATAATAAAATTTAAAAATATATCTATACTAATGTATGTTTATATAATCTTTATAAAATGACTGCATCACCTTTCATGTTATTTATTTTATTGCACCTAGAACTACTTAGTCAATCTCTTGTTATTTATATAGTACTCATTTCCTTTAAACAATAAAAAGTAATCTTTTTACCCCCCCAAAAAAATCCTGTTACTATACTGAACATATATAGATATTGCCTCTAGATCAAAGAGATGAGTTGACCTTTTGCTTGAGTCATGCAAAGGCTTGCGTTGCTTAAACATGCTTATGTAGCACATGAACCCTAAAGACCAGAGGCTAAATGAGTTGTGGATGGCATCAAGAGCATCATGAATAAAGAAAGCCATAGATCATTAGCAATAGAGAAAGGAAGAAAAGGATAAGATTGATTAGCCAAGAGACTCTGTAATCTGCTCTTGACCAAAGAATAGCTAGAAAAATGAGGGGGAAATGGTGAAAAAGAGACCAACAGAAGATTTTGAAGAGTTACTCAAGAAGACAAAGAAAGGTATCATAATAAAGTATACAGAGACCTGAAGTGAGAGAACAAAAAGAGGAAAAAACATACTGATATTTCTCAAACTGAGAGAAGCAAAGAAAAATTCAAGGCTTTAGTTGCAATATTGAAGGATTTTATGAGGAAAAAAGTCAACAAGAACCAGAATACGACCTTGAGTCTATCCAAAATGAATTTAAAAATTGTCTCAAGAATAGGTTTGAGACATTGAACACTAATGATCGAAGATTAGATCAGTTGTCGCATAACATCAAGGATATTATCCATAAAGAGAGTTCTTTACAAGGATACCATCCATAAAGAGAGATCATTACAAGGTCAGGGGAGAAATAAAGACCAAAATGGATGTCAGAAAAGTCTCTGAGCAACCCTGTGATTTTATCTCTACCCATCCTCACCACTCTACTCCCACTCCTTTTCTTGAATTTTCATGCATATGTTACGAGTTATCTTTTTATTTTTACAATAATGGTATTATGTAATATTTGTTCTTACATGACTGAGTTAATTCACTCAGCATAATGCTCTCAAGCCTCTCCCAAGTTATGCAGTATTTCCAAAATGACTGTTCCTGAGTTCTGCATAGTGTTCCATTGTGTCAATGTATGACACCCATTCAGTTGTGATTGTATAATTGTGTTCTTTCCATGTTCTTGCACTGGTGAATAATGCTGCATAGGAAGAATCTTGTGAAATGACAGGGTAACGATGGACAAGGTCCAATGGTGATTATATTTTTAAAACATAATGTGGGGACTACACCCAGTGCCACAACTACACCATGTGCCACAATTATGTGCCATGCCGCAACTATGCTCCATGAATCCAGACAACTAAATAGTTACTTTGGAGAACAAGCTGCTGTGAAAAAACCCTACATGCATCCACTTGTGTGCCTGCCCAACCTTATTCTGGAGCAATGAAATCAGATCAAGAACTGGCTATTGACTCAGGCATAAAAAACTCTACCACAGCAATGTCCCAAAAGAAGCAGATTACCCACCTCACTCACCACACAAGCCCAAAGCATATCACCCTTTAAAAGAGACACAGTAGCAATGGATTTCCTGAAGCCAGAAAGTCAGATGGAACTTCCTGACACAAAATTCAAAAGAACAGTGATTGAATATTTTCAATGGGTAAAAAACAAACTCGAAGATTTACAGGACACTGCAAGCAAAAATCATGAGGAGCTTTAAAAAAAAAATCCAAAACAATGCAGATAAAACTAACAAGGTATTAGAGGCACTGGAAAAACAAGAAACCACGATCCAAAAGATACGGTCCAACATATCAGATGCTGTCAACATGATGGAGAGACACATGATCAGAATTAGAAAGATGGAACATAGAACAAGTGAAATAGAAGACAGAATTGTCACCACTGATCTAATAGAGCAAAAGCAGAATCAAAAAATAAGAAAACATAAGAATAATGTGGGACACCATCAAAAGAAATAACATGTACATCATTGGAATCCCAGAAAAGGAAGAAGTAAGTAAAGATACCGAAAAAAGTTTGGAAGAATGACTAGAGGAAAACTTCCCAGACACAATGAAGAGTAAGGGAATATATATTCAAGAAGTTGCGCAAACATTATGTAGAATAGTCCCCAAAAGAAAAACATCAAGGCATATGATAGTCAAATTTGCCAGAACTAAAGATAAGGAGAGAATTCTGAAAGCTGTGAGGCAGAAACAAAGAGTAACTTATAATGAACAGCAGATAAAATTAAATGCCAATTTCTCAGCAGAAACCATGCAAGCAGGAAGACACTGGAATGACATATATAGAACACTCAAAGAACATAACTGTCAACCAAGAATACTGTACCCAGCGAAACTGTCCATCAAATATGGAGAGAATAAGATATTACCAGAAAAACAGAACCTATGGGAGTTTGTAAAAACAAGACGAGTATTGTAAGAAACACTAAGAGATGTCCTTCTTACAGAAGTGCTACAGAAAGCAGGATGTGCCAAAGCAACTAGTAACAACACCAAAAAGAACTCAACAAAATGATAGCAATAAAATCTTGCCTCTCAATAATCACACTGAATGTGAATGGTTAAATGCACCCCTGAAGAGAAAAAGAGTAGCAGATTGAATAAAAAATAACAAAATCCATCAATATGTTGTCTACAAGAGATACACCTGAAAAATTAAGATAAAGACAGACTAAAAGTAAAAGGGTGAGGGAAAAAAATACCATTATATTGGTCTCTGATAAAATAAATTTCAATGCAAACTCCATCACAAAGGATGTCACTACATAATGCTTATAGGGTCAATAGAACAAGAGAACATAACAATAATGAATATCTACACACCAAATGAATGAGCTGCAAAATATATAAAACAAACATTAACAAAACTGAAAAAGGAATTAGACAACACTACTATACTACTTGGAGACTTCAATAAACCACTCTCAAGAAAAGATAGAACTTCCAGAAAGAAGCTCAACAAAGATACTGAAGAATTAAGCCACACAATAAACCAACTCGATCTCATAGACATTTATAGGTTAATGCACCCCTAAAAAAGCACAGTATACCTTTTTATGCAATGTGCGTGCAACTTTCCCCAGAACAGATCATATTTTAGGTCACAAGACAAGCATCAATAAATTAAAAAGCACAAAAATAATACAAAGCATCTTAGACCACAGAGCCACAAAATTCAAAACTAATAACAAGGGGATAAAGGAGGAAAAAACCCATACATTTGGAAGCTGAACAGCACCTTGCTTGAACATGAGTGGGTACTAGAAGAAATAAAAAGTGATTGAAAAAGTTTCTTGAAACAAATGACAATGAAAACACCGCTTACCACAATTAATAACAGTGCATCTAAATTCCAAAATCAATCTCCATAATAGTCTATGTGCTTCCTACTGCCAAAGGGGCCCTTTAGAGTAGTGAGAGAAGATTTTCACCCTGAAACCCACAGCGTCCCTTTTCAGCAGGAAGTAGCTAAGAGAATACGCCATCCCCTTTTCCTTATGAATCAGGGTGAAGTCTCTCAGGGAGGAGTGATAGGGAATGGCAAAGGACACACTGACAAAGGAGATTAATCAGAACTGACTTTGACAAGCACTGTGGCAATTGGACAATTAAAACAGACATTTGGATGGCGGGGGAAGAAGAACAAACTGGGGAAGAGGGTAGAGAGAATGGTGCAGCAATGAAGGAATGAAAACCCCAAATCCCTGTAAATGTTCATTAAAATTAATAAAATTTTTTTAAAAAAAGTCTTTAAGCGAAATTCTAATAAAAGAAAAGAAAAAAAAAGAAAGAAAGAAAACACCGCTTACCAAAACCTCTTGGAAATAGCCAAAATAATTTAGAACGTTATCATTGACTCTCTAACCTGACACCTCCAATAAATTGAAAAGAACAGAAAAAAAACCCCAAAGCCCTCTAAAAAAACCCTGAAATTATAAACGTTAGAACAGAAATAAATTAAACAGAAAACCAAAAAACAATTGAAACCATCAACAAAACCAGGAGTTGGTTCTTAGAAAAGGTCAATAAAATCAACAAACAAAGAAAAGAAGGGAAAGACACAAAAAATCTGAATAAGAGATAAAACAGGTGACACCACAACAGAACCAAATAAAATAAAAAGGCTAACATTAGAACACTATGAAAAACTATATTTAAACAAATGTAAAAACCTAGAGGATATGAACATTTAGAAATGCAAAACCTACCTAAACTGATACCAAGTGAAATTGAAACCTGAACAGACACATTACAAAAGAAGAAATTTAAGGTAATAAAACAACTTCCAGCCAAAAAAAGGCTCAGACCAGATGGTTTACAAGTGAATTTTATTAAACATTCACAGAAGAACTGTCACCAATTTTACATAAGCTATTTCAGGAAATAGAAAATGATGGAATTCTCCCAGACTCATTCTATGAAGCAAACATATTCTTGATACCAAAGCCATGAAAGGATACCACCAAAATAGAAAACTAAAGGCTAATATCTCTTATGAACGTAGATGCAAAAATCCTGAATAAAATACTGGCCAATAGAATTCAACGATACATCAGAGAAATAATTCAACATGACCAAGTGGGATTCATAACAGGTAAGTAAGGATGGTTCAAAATAAGAAAAACAATCAATATAATTTATCGCTTTAACAAAGCAAAGAACAAGAACCACATAATCCTATCAATTGATGCAGTTGACAAAATCCAACACCCTTTCCTGATTAAAACACTCAACAAAATAGGATTAGAGGGAATTTCTTCAACGTAGTAAAAATGTATATACTCAAACCCAATAGCCAACATAGTTCTCAATGGAGAGAGGTTAAAGGCATTCCCTTTAAGAACAGGAACAAGGATGCCCACTCTCACCTCTCTTATTCAATATTGTATTTGACGTTTTAGCAATAGCAGTAAGAAAAGAGAAGGACATAAGAGGTATCCAAATTGGCAAAGAGGAGGTAAAATTATCTCTCTATGCAGATGATATGATATGATAGTATACCTAAAAAACTCTAAAGACTCAACAGGAAAACTACTGGACATTGTTGACCCTTGCAGCAAAGTAGCAGGATACAAGATCAACATACAAAAATCAGCTGGATTTCTCTACAGTGACAAAGAGAATATAGAACTTGAGCTAAGGAAAAACAATACCCATCCCAGTAGCTAATCACAAGGTAAAATATTTGGGAGTAAATCTAACCATGAGCACAAAGAATCTACTCAAAGAAAATTACAAAACATTACTACAAGAAACAAAAAGAGACCTTGAGAAGTGGAAGATTATCCCTTGCTCATGGATAGGAAGACTCAATATTGTGAAAATGGCGGTACTACCAAAGGCAATGTACACATTCAATGCAATCCCAATACAAATACCAATTCCATTCTTTGATGAGATAGAAAAGGCAAACTCCAGTTTCATTTGAAATGGAAAGAGGCCCCAAATAAGGAAACCATTTTTTAAAAAGAGAAATAATGTAGGAGGCATCTCACTCTCTGATTTCAAATCCTACTACACTGCCACGGTGGTCAAGACAGCGTGGTACTGGTACCATAGATCAATGGAATAGAATTGAGAACATGGAAATCATCCCATCTACCTATGGTCAACTGATTATTGACAAGGAGATGAAATCAGTTAAGTGGGGAAATGACAGCCTTTTTAACAAATGGTTTTCGAAAAACCGGAAAACTATCTTCAGAAAACTCAAGCAAGATCCACACCTCACTCCATATACAAAAACCAACTCAAGGTGGATCATGGACCTAGGAATAAAACCAAGGACTATAAACTTCATTAAAGAAAATCTTGGAAGAACGCTATACATCCTAATCCACAACATCAACAGTCTTCTCAGCATCCTGAAAAATCTACAACCAGAAGAAGAAAAAATAGATGAATGGGACCTTCTAAGAATCAAATCGCTATGTACATCCAAAAACTTCTCCAGCAGGCTGTAAATGGAAGCCACAGACTGGGGAAAATGTATTTGGTAATGACATTTCAGATAAGGGACTTCTATCTAGAATTTATAAAATACTCAAGCACCACAAGATAAAGTTAAACAACCCAATTGAAAAATGGGCACTGGATATGAATAGACACTTCACCAAAGAAGACATTCAGATAGCCAACAAACACATGAAGAAATGTTCAAGATCACTAGCTCTAAGAGAGATGCAAATCAAAACAACTATGAGTTATCATCTCACCCCCCCCATAAGAATAGCAAAATTTAACAGAACAGCAAACAAATGCTGGCAAGGCTGTAGAGAAACAGGAACCCTTATTCACTGCTGGTATGAGTGTAAAATTGTGCAGCCACTATGGAAGGCAGTATGGTGCTTTCTCAAAACGTTTCAAATACAAATACCATTTGAGCCAGTAATTGTGCTACTTGGAATATAACCCAAAGAAACCATAACCACCACCCAAGCAGATATATGTACTCACATGTTTATCGTGACTTTGTTCACAATAGTAAAGAGTTGGAAACAACCATAGTGACCATCAACAAACAAATGGATAGAGAAGTTGTGATATATTCACAGAATGGAATACTACGCTGCATTGAAAAACAATATTCAAAAGGCCAAATACTGCATAATATCACTTTTGTAGCACTGACATAGGACTGACATAGGGGTT
The DNA here is from genome assembly GCF_000299155.1 of Elephantulus edwardii. Lineage (NCBI taxonomy): Eukaryota > Metazoa > Chordata > Mammalia > Macroscelidea > Macroscelididae > Elephantulus > Elephantulus edwardii. Next base: position 461,302 of record NW_006400175.1, read on the forward strand.
GGGGGGAGACTGAGAAAGATGGCATATATTATGTATACTGCATTGAAACAGATGAGAGTGAGAACTGTTTAATGGGTATATATGATTAGGTATTATTGTCATGACATTAGCCCAGGATGGAGACTGCCTAGTGCAGTGGACTTGGGGGGAGGGATAGTATAACAATGAAATAATTTTTCTTTTACTTTTCAAAGAAAAGAACAAACTGGAGGGGAGCAGTGAGCAGGGAGAAAAGTACAACTATGTATGAGTGGCAATTCAAAGTCTGTAAATTCTCATTAAAATTGATAATAAT